>NW_028270140.1:122795985-122885985 GCF_037043375.1 Chiloscyllium plagiosum | reverse complement strand
TAAAAGTTTTGCTGTTCAACACTTTGCATATACATTCATTGCCTTAAGGTCACATTGATCTACATCGACATGAACTGTTGGGATAAAATCCAATGCATTTTTCACATATGGGTGTTTTACTTTTGAATAATTCTTTAATAAAAACTGAAGAAAAATCAATCCCCTGTTTGAATCTTAAAATTGTAATTTTGCACCAAACTTCAATAATGCAAATAGATAGAGACTATTTTCTAAAAACTATTTTGAAATAACTAGTTTATTCTCAATTGTATAGGATTATCTTGTAGTCTTGCAACAAAGTAACCATACTGCAATCAATGTAATGGTTTAAAGAAATAAAATTAGTGTTTCAAGGTATTTCACTAGAAATACGAACTTAATTGTGTTTCTCTAGACCTCCAAGGCAAATGTTTCATTACTATTCTATATTTAAGATAGAATTTAGTGATTGTCATGCAGTAATTCTTTATCACTATGCAAGCTCTGTTCAAAGTTTTCCAAAATGGAAAATGCTACTGTTCCATTTTCCAACTATAGAACCCTGAGGTTACATTTTTAAAAACTTTTCAATAATGCATCAGTCACATCAGCAACCTAACCAATGATCGAATACCGGGAACAAGAATGCAATGTTTCTGAATGTTCCACTGAACTGGCACTTGAAAATTTAAATATTCTAATTTATTATGGATTGCTAATTTTACTTAGATGCAGGTAAACTTTGTAAATTGATCATGATATTATAATGACAGGACAAATATGGAAATTGTCTATAACATAAAATGTCGTACATCAGGGTTTGGTGGAGTAAGATGTGTTTTTCGAATCAAAATGTGTCTCAAAATAAATAGTAAATATTGCTTAGGTGAATAGGCTTTTAATGAATTCTATTATGAAACACATTTTCTATAAAGTTACTAGAATACTTTTCAACAAAGATTTGTACACTAAATTTTGTTATTAAGTTCTACATGTATTAATTTTGGCAAGCAGAGTAAGAAGTAGAGATAAAATTACAAAGTATGTCTCTGGTATAGCTTTTATTGTTAAGCATACAGTTTCTTATTCAGATACAGTATTCAGGAAATGAAGTGAATTCACTTAATGAAGTATCAGAATATAAATTTATTTTTTCATCCAAAAGTAACCTCATTGGAATATATATTCAAAACTAAATATCTTATTAGCACAAAAAAGCATTTATACTGGTCTTTGAACTATATTTGGATATAAGGAAAATAACTAATTGTCTAAGTGCTTTGTTTATATTAATTCTAAGTGAAAAAAGATGAGCACAATATTAAGTCATTTTAAAGCCTGGTAACAATTTAAGAAGAGTTTGGATATTTGTGATGCCAGAAAGGCATCAGATACAATATCACATTTACATCTATATTCAATGACAAAGATATTCAGATAAATAAATATTCAAATCAGCTTCTGAATTTTGGAAATGTTGGACACACAGATACTAAATGCATTTCAATGGCTTTTCCTCTTAAGGTCCCAGGATTGTTCCCTGTCTCTGCTGACAGATGCCCCTGGACCTTATGACACATCATTCTAAGTGAATAGAGATGAAGGCAGGGATATTAACTGACTCTATAAAGCATCCAGGACACAATAGTATGATTGATGGAGGACAAAGTGGGAACAGCAGGACACGGGACCCTGGGAGAAGCACCGCTGTCATCCAGAGCCTGGAGCCTCCAATGTGAAGACTGCTTCATCATCATGGAGTTTGCAGTCTATTTGTAACAGTAATCAGATGAGACCCCCTCTCTGTCAGCCGTGTTTACTCACTGATTTTCTCAACAAGACAGCCATTGACACTGGATGGATGGGGCTAATCTGGCGCAGAACTCGCGGCTTTGGAGAGGTTACAGGTCCAAACAGAGCACTCTCACATTCTCCCCAGCTAATCTACCGGCAAATATTTATTACATCCAATTTATTGCTAGCACTTAGATCAGAAATAAGACTGATTCGTAAAACCGAAAAATGTAAAGACGGGAGTATTGTACTTTTAATACAGAATTTAAGATGCCCAACGTATTTAATATAATTGATTAAAAGTGTGTTTTAAAAGCACTGGAGGTGAAACCTTTAAGTGGTACCTGTCCATGATAATGTGCTCACCGATCTCTGCAAAGCCAATCCTATTCCGCACGAAATATAATTAAATATTAACATGAAATACACTGTATGGCATTAACATAAATAATACATTTCTGAATAACTTAATTCATAACACATAATTTCTATTTATATAGTAAATAACAAATCGAATCATTAATGTTGCAAATACGACATATTGTTCAAATTATATCAAATATTATGGAATTATTTATAGCCATTAAATATTCGAGGACTTGAATGCAAAAATCTATGTGTATATAGGAAATAGAATTGCCGACGCTATATTCTCTTTTAAAAAACTGTGCAAACTGTTTAGTAGATTGGATGAAAAACGCGGTGCTAAACATTGCTGCTCATTGTTTTTGTCTGTGTTGTTGAAACAGACATGAAAGAAGCAGACGCACTAATATCAAAGTTTTCCTTTTCATTAAATGCGCGACCTGTGTGGGATAGGGAAAAAAAATGACAGGACGTGATTAGAAAAGCCTGTTATCCAACTGTCATTTATTTCTAACTTCATCCTTCTTGGTGGTCACATTTGGGCACAGGGAGATAATGCTGGCTGTTTGTTTGGCAGCGGGTGTCCAGACCCTTGTGATGCTTCTTCAAGTTCATTCTGAGCCACTAGGCGTTAATAGTTTTACTTGGTCCCCTTCGTGCATCCGTTCCCCATTTCTCTAGGCTTGCTAATTACCAACTTCTCTTCACACACACATTCTCACTAATTTCAAATTTGTAATTCTGCGGGTAGCTGAAGCAGGACTCAGGCTATACAGCAATCTTTCCTAGATACAACATGAATATAATTTGCCATGTCCATCAACTCATCTGGAAGCGTTGTTCTAAAAATTAACTATTGTGTTTTATAATCAGACACTCATAAATCTGACTATTTATTTATTATGTATGTTGTGCGTACACAGGTGTGGTTCAGCGTGTATTTTCTGTCAGTCTGCCGTATATCTCGCTGTTTTAATTAAAAATAACTAAAATAAAATTTGAATGAAAGGTACCGAAATGACTTGTATTTCCGTACAAATACCTATTCTCGCATGATAACTCATTGTTGAAAAATAAGAATGTATAAGTAGAATATTTTACTATAAAATGTTTACAGACATGCCAATAAAATGCAATGTACGTGTCCATATCAGCCATGCATATTTCTGGGTGGTTAGTGAGTACACCAAAAGTCTTGCAAAACCATAGGGCAAGAATGCAATGCGTTAGCATTTCAATACTAATATTGAATTTCTGCAATATATTCGTTTATTTTTCATTTAATTTGTACATGTTTCGTGTTATATACAAAACCATACACCTCGTGTTGAATAAGCATGTCATGTACTTGAATACATTTTTGAAACTTGCACTGAAATATTTTAACTACATTAAGTATTTAATTATTAATTATTTTCAATGAAACACAAACAGGATAATACATTTATTTGTAAATGAATCTGTTAATTTACTTGGTGCTGCATAACCTTACTACCGATTGTGTGATTTGCAGAACAGAACAGTAAAAGTTTAATTCGGAAAATTAATAAGCACATGTTGAAAACATTTAATTTAAATATAAAAATACACATACATTTATACTATGTTATTGCTTACACATGAATTATTAATGATCTAATTTGGGATAAAGGATCACATCAAAATGAACCAGTTAACAGGGAGCGGAGAATACATGGAAATACATATATTGTGTAGTGTATTGCATCACTGTCTTATTGTTACATAAAATAAAATGTTTTTCACCATTTGCTGTTGGATGATAATAAACAATGCAATAATACTATGTTGACCATTGTTTAAAACCCCCCAGACTTCTTTCATTTTATTAAAAAGAAAAACAAGATGTTATATCTCAAAAGAAAGGCACCTGGCTGACTTGTTTCTGTGGTACATTAACTCGGATTAGCATGATGTATTCTAAGTAATGAATTAAATAAGTAAAGTGAACTTCAGAATGGTTAGCCTGTTAAATTCCCTCGTTTAAGCAATAAGTGAAAATAGAAAAAGTAGAAGAACCTCACACTAAATTAAGGCAGAAGCCTGTACAGCAATGTATTTGTGGTTTAAATTGAGTATCACATGCGGAATTCACAGTGGAGCTGGGGGCTGAGCAGGAGGAATTCTCCGGCAGCTTGCACATTAGCAAACCCAAAGTCATCCAGTTTGCCTTAATCACTACAATTAGTCCTGAATTATCACCGGACTCTGACAGACGTTCCTTGTAACTCTCTTTTATTTCCAACAGCCCATAATCAGCAGCTCTCATTACAAACGCTGATTAAACTGCAAATTATCCAGCAGTGGCCCTGTTACCGTCTACCAGCGGCTCGTTCAATATCAATTAAGGCAAAAGCAGCAGCCTGCAAGCTCCCAGCTCTTCTAACCGCCTGATAGTGGCAGTTATTAGTTTGGAAAACTCGGAAAATACTAATAATCGACGGGCATGGCAGACAGAGAGGGGGAGAAAGAGAAACTTCAAAATAGACATCCTTAAACCATAGACATTAATTTCGCATAATATTAACAGAACATTACCTATGTTGGGTTCCTATTATATTTTTACTAGGTAGCTCAGTCCAGTGGGTGGCAAAGAGATTTTATTGGACAAGGTAATATCTTTATATTATTGGAGTCACTTTTGGAAATAATGAATCGTATTAATGCATGAAAAATCTAAAATCCGACATCATTAGGTCGTTCCGGTAAGAGTGAGAATTAATAAGTAATTTTTTCTCCCTGTGACCTTGTAGCCTAAGTAAAATTAAAGTTAATGATGGCTGATTTTATTTATTTATTTCATTAGTGAAAACCTTCTCATACATGTCAAGCTTTTTCGTGAAGTCACGCTCATTGGAGTGTCCAATGGAACTGAAAAAACTTAGCGAGGCATTTCTTTTACCTACCTGGGTTACTGGCGCCGTTTGTTTAAGTTTTAAACTTAAAAACATTTTCTTCCTCCGAAAAATCGTGAAAGCAAAGCTCGAATACTGGCTGAGGACAGTGTTTGTATGCACAACATAAAATTAATCTGCAAAGCGTGCGTCTATTTATCAAAGGGATACAAGCAGTAAAACGCTGAAATAGTTGTAGATAAATCATTCAATTATCAACATATATCCATAAAAAGGACATCAAGGAGATGTTAATAGATACTGTACCGACGTGTCTAAATGCGTGTGTTTATTATGGATATGTACTTCGAGCCAATGAATCCATGTGAGTAACCATGAACTGGAGTAATGTATATAGATTCCTATGCCTGCCGTCTACCGATCTCTGCTTGTTACAATACTATCTCCCTTGTTGTTCCACGGATAAATTGAATGAAATTAAACTGCCAAACGGTCCGAGCTGAAATCAGAGTCCTTAAAATGTTGCTTGCTGCACTGACGACTTTCACCAAACAAATCGCAGCCTCAATCTAATTTGAAACAAGACAAGTGAGTAAATTGTGTAAAATGCTGCTTACCTCGTGGAGAAAATTCGCCTGATTCAGAATTGCACAGTCTTCAATGATGATGGGCTGCATATGGAGGACAGATGAAAATTAAACATTCTAACTGGCATTTTCTAAATCTGTCAAGAAACTCTTGCGCATAAAACCGTGTAGGGAAATAGGTTTATACAACTAAAACATCGCAAAGCCAAATATTCGCACATAATTGGACCAGAGATAACAAATGTTTAAAAGCCAACTGTGCATAAAATATTACGTAAATAATATCAAACGGTGTGGGCAGTCATGCATTTACTATCGTCAGTGAAAAGAACATGAAACATGCAATAAAAAAAATCACAGCAGGAAAAGGTAAATCCATAGTGAAATGGGTAAAGTAATAAGATTCATTACATTTGCCTTACTTGTCTGTAAATATAAGGAGAGAAAAGTACAAAGGCGTTGATTATGGGTGCCAGCGTTTAATTTTCTTATTGACTATACGTTCTTATACGAAAGACAAAGAATCACAGATATGTTAATACAGTACTGTATAGATGAATTTATTTGTACAACTTTAATGGTCTTGGTGTACTCAACGGAATTACCCTTGTTGCGGTATTGAACCCTAAGTAATTGTATATGAAGTTCCTTCTGTGGAAATCGCACCAGCAACAGTGTTATTTTGTTAAAAAACAAACTTTACTGACCCTTGTCATATATTTGAGTACTCCCGGCGTTTTCAGTTACGATTTGGAGGAGCCGGTGTTGGCTGGGGCGGACAAAGTTAAAAATCTCACAACTCCAGGTTTTAGTCTAACAAGTTTATTTGGAAGCACAAACTTTCGGAGCGCCGCTCCTTCATCAGATGGTTGTCCTGAAGAAAGTGGGGCGCTCCGAAAGCTCTACTTCCAAATAAACCTGTTGGACTATAACCTGGTATTGTGCTATTTCAATCATTGAGTGAAAACTTATCTTGCTTACAATGCGCACAATCTTAACGCCTCCAAAAACATTAAACACTGCCGGTTACAGTTCACGAGGAGCAGTTTCGTTGTCAACAAGAGATTATGCAAAATGACGAACAATACTATGACAAGTTGACATTAAAATACAGGAACAATACTGTTATCAAGCTGGACATTGAGTTTCATCGTACAGTAAAAAACACCCTTTCCGAACACCATGAACTTACGTTTAATTGGAGGGAAAGACGAGAAACTATTAAGTTGGTGATGTGTTAGAAATAATTTCCGTTTGTTACTTCTGAATCTTTACGAAAGTTCTTCAATTCCATAAACAAACACATCTTGATGCAGTGTGGTCCTCAGTTGGAGCCTGATATTGACAAGAACATCCCAATTTTTAAAGTTCCCACAACACATGAAAATAACTGATAGTCAAAGGGTTTGTGCCCTCAAATTCACCTCACAGCAATCAAATATACTGCTCACTATCTGTTATAACATCCTTCCCCTTATCAACTGTTATATCATCTAACTTACTGTAATAGCTGAAAATGTGTTGCTGGAAAAGCGCAGCAGGTCAGGCAGCATCCAAGGAGCAGGAGAATCGACGTTTCGGGCATGAGCCCTTCTAGAAGGGCTCATGCCCGAAACGTCGATTCTCCTGCTCCTTGGATGCTGCCTGACCTGCTGCGCTTTTCCAGCAACACATTTTCAGCTCTGATCTCCAGCATCTGCAGTCCCCACTTTCTCCAACTTCCTGTAATACTCTGGAATAACCAGAGATAGCATAAAACTTGAGGTATAAGGTTTCAGATATCCATTAAATTGAAGTCAAACACATGTCTAATACAAATTTCTCTGTCAGATTTGTATAAAGAATCAAAGATCGTTACTTGGATTGCAGGAAAATGGAGGTGAAGCATTCAAAAGAACTGGGGCTCTTAATTATGATCTCTTCTTGAATAGCAATTATCCTTGAATAAACTCATTGAATGTTTACTTAACATAGATTAGACTTTATAAAGTACAAGGAGACAATTTTATCTTACCAGTGAAATAATACATTATGTATTATACGCTACAATTTAATACATTTCAAACAATCCCATAAATGTTTTAGTCAATACGATTACAATTTGATGTCATGGCCTATCTGCCATACTTACTATTTTTTTTTGCAACAATAGATGTGTGCAAATATTGCACAATTGTGTTATTACACCTTAAAAATGAAAGAGACAAAGGCAGTTATTTAAAAGCCTCTTAACTGATGTTATCAATAACATCGAACAACAAAACAACAACGTTACTATTTTGACCTCCAGCCCAAACAGAAATTCAATTCTGATTGAAAATACCAAAATACACATTTTAAAGTTTGTGCTAGTGACATGGAATCATGGATAATATGCTAACAATTTTCTGTTATGTTTTTCCTAGGTGATGCGAACTGGAAAACAATATTTCCTAGTGTTTACTTAACATAAATAAAACAATGTGGTCTTTCTAAAAAAAGTAACTTTGCCTTAATGCTAATATAATGTATTGTTCATTAACATTTCAACCTGCATAAAATACCTACCATCTGACCTAACTGTGATCAATACCATTAAGATCCAGGTAGCATATTACACATGTTTATTTTATGCATTGCTCTCTAAATTCCATGTCCAGTCATTACAGGCATAAAACAACCAAAGAAGGAAACCAAAATGTCCAAGTAGCATAACACGGTGCTTTTAAGCTGAAGTAGGAAACAGTCAAGTGTTTCCACTTTCCATTACTGGACTCTAATTGGCCAGAATGTGTATTCATTACTGTTGTAATTTATGATCTTAAGAGGGCATGGTTTTGTGTTATTAACAGAGCAATATAACATACAGTAAAGTATTGTGTGAAAATGTTTTATCCTTAATAAGGATGTTGCTAGGATTGGAGGATTTGAGCTATAGGGAGAGGCTGAGTAGGCTGGGGCTGTTTTCCTGCAGGGTCTGAGGTTGAGGGGTGACCTTATGGAGATTTATAAAATCATGAGGGGCATGGATAGAGTAAATGGATAAGGTCTTTTCCCTGTGGTGGTGGAGTCCAGAATGAGAACGCATAGATTTAGGGTTCTAAATGTAGGTTTGCTCGCTGAGCTGGAAGGTTCATTTCCAGACGTTTTGTCACCCTACTAGGTAACATCTTCAGCGGGCCTCCAGGTGAAGCACTGTTCATGATTCTTGCTTTCTATGTATATGTTTGGGTTTCTTTGGGTCGGTGATGTAATTTCCTGTGATGATGTCATTTCCGGTTCTTTTTCTCAGGCGCTGATAAATCGAGTCCAAGTCAATGTGTTTGTTGATAGAGTTCCGGTTGGAATGCCATGCTTCTAGGAATTCTCATGCATGTCTCTGTTTGGCCTGAACTAGGATGGATGCGTTGTTCCAGTCGAAGTGGTGTCCTTCCTTATCTGTATGTAAGGATACTAGTGAGAGAGGGTCATGTCGTTTTGTGGCTAGTTGGTGTTCATGTATCCTCGTGCCTAGTTTTCTGCCTATTTGTCCAATGTAGTGTTTGTTACAGTTCTTGCACGGTATTTTGTAAATGACACTAGTTTTGCTTCTTGTCTGTATAGGGTCTTTCAAGTTCATTAGCTGCTGTTTTAGTGTGTTGGTAGGTTTGTGGGCTACCATGATGCCAAGGGGTCTGAGTAGTCTAGCAGTCAGTTCCAAGATGTCTTTGATGTAAGGGAGAGTGGCTAGCATTTCTGGACATGTTTTGTCTGCTTGGTTGGGTTTGTTGATGAGAAATTGGCAGACTGTGTTCATTGGGTACCCATTCTTTTTGAATACTCGGTATAGGTGATTTTCCTCTGCTCTGCATAGTTCCTCTGTGCTGCAATGTGTGTTGGCTCATTGAAATAATGTGCTGATGCAGCTTCGTTTGTGGATGTTAGGATGATTGTTTCTGTAGTTCAATATTTGTTCATTATGTGTTGTTTTCCTGTACATGCTGCTTTGAAGTTGCCCATTGGCTGTTCTCTCTACTGTGACATCTAGGAATGGCAGTTTGTTGTTGTTTTCCTCCTCTTTAGTGAAGTTTATGCCAGTAAGGGTATTATTGATGGTCTTGAAGGATTCCTCTAATTTTTTCATTCACTGATGACAATGGTGTCATCCACGTAGCAGACCCAAAGCTTGGGTTGGATGGTTGGCAGAGCTGTTTGTTTCTCTGCATAACTGCCTCTGCTAAGAACCCTGATATCAGAGATCTCATGGGTATTCCTTCGGTTTGTCTGTAAGTTTTGTTGTTGAAGGTGAAGTGTGTGGTTAGACATAGGTTCACAAGCTTGACAATACTGTCCTTGCTGATGAAGTTAGTGGTGTTTGGTATATGTGTCTTTGGGTCTTCTAATAGTGTAGTCATGGTTTCCTTGGCCAGGTTAATGTTGATTGATATAAACAGTCTGTTACGTTAAAGGAGACCATATTTCATCCTCTTTTATCTTAGTGTTTTTGATGGTCTTCAGGAATTCTTGGGTGGAGTGGATGGTGTGGTGTGAGTCTTCTACTGTGTGTTTTAGTCTTTAAGTGTAGCTCCTTGGCCAATCTGTAAGTTGGTGTTTCCAGGTAGCGAGACTATGAGTCTGAGGGGGAGCTCCTGATTTGTGAATTTTGGGTAATCCATAGAAGTGTGGTGCGTTGGATCCATCTAGTTTCATTTTTTGGAAGTCGGTCTTATTTATTTCTCCAGATTTCTGAAGTTTTTTGAGTAGGGCTATGATTAGGTTCTCCAGATGTGGGGTTGGTCTATCACCACTTGTTGGTAAATGTTGGTATCTGCAAGTAATGTGTTCACTTTTTCAATGTAGTCTCTTTGATTTAGAAGGAAATAGCTGAAGAACTTAACAACTACTTTGTGTCAGTCTTCACAGTGGAAGACATGAGTAATATCCCAACAATTAAGGAGAGTCAGGGGACAGAGTTGAGTATGATAGCCATTACAAAAGCGAAAGTGCTAGAAAAGCTAAAAGGTCTAAAAATCGATAAATCTCCTGGCTCTGATGGGCTCCATCCTAGAGTCTGAGGGAGGTGACTGAAGAAATAGCAGAGGCATTGGTTGTGATCTTTCAAAAATCACTGGAGTCAGGGAAAGTCCCGGATGTTTGGAAAATCGCTGTTGTAACTCCCTTGTTCAAGAAAGGATCAAGACAAAAGATGAAAGATTATCAGCTGATTAGCCTAACCTCCATTGTAGGTAAAATTCTAGAATCCATTGTTAAGGATGAGATTTCTAAATTCTTGGAAGTGCAGGTTAGAACAAGTCAGCATGGATTTAGTAAGGGGAGGTCGTGCCTGACAACCTGTTAGAATTCTTTGAAGAGGTAACAAGTAGGTTCGACCAGGGAAACCCAGTGGATGTTATCTACCTAGACTTCCAAAAGGCCTTTGATAAGATGCGTCACGGGAGGCTGCTGAGTAAAGTGAGGGCCCGTGGTGTTCGAGGTGAGCTACTGGCATGAATTGAGGATTGGCTGTCTAATAGGAGACAGAGAGTTGGGATAAAAGGTTCTTTTTCAGAATGGTCACTCATGACAAGTGGTGTCCCATAGGGTTCAGTTTTGGGGCCGCAGCTGTTCACTTTATATATTAAAGATCTGGATGAAGGGACTGGGGGTATTCTGGCAAAGTTCACCGATGATATGAAGTTAGTCGGACAGGCAGGTAGTTCTGAGCAGGTGGGGAGGCTGTAGAAAGATTTAGACAGTTTAGGAGAGTGATCCAGGAAATGGCTAATGAAATTCAACGTGAGCAAATGCGAGGTCTTGCACTTCAGAAAAAAGAATACAGGCATGGACTATTTTCTAAGTAGTGAGAAAATTCATAAAGCTAAAGTACAAAGGGATCTGGGAGTGCTAGTTCAGGATTCTCTAAAGGTTGACTTGCAGGTTGAGTCCGTGGTTAAGAAAGCAAATGTAATGTTGTCGTTTATCTCAAGAGGGTTGGAATATAAAAGCAGCGATGTGCGACTGAGACTTTATAAAGCTCAAGTTAGGCCCCATTTAGAATACTGTGTCCAGTTTTGGGCCCTGCACCTCAGGAAGGACATACTGGCACTGGGGCATGTCCAGCGGAGATTCACACGGATGATCCCTGGAATGGTAGGTCTAACATATGATGAACAGCTGAGGATTCTGGGATTGTATTCATTAGAGTTTAGAAGGTTGAGGGGAGATCTAATAGAAACTTACAAGATAATGCATGGCTTAGAAATAACGGACGCTAGGAATTTGTTTCCGTTAATCAGGGAGACTAGGATCCGTGGACACAGCCTTAGAATTAGAGGGGGTCAATTTAGAATGGAAATGAGGAGACATTTCTTCAGCCAGAGAGTGGCGGGCCTGTGTAATTCATTGCCATGGAGTACAGTGGAGGCCAGGAGGTTAAATGTCTTCAAGGCAGAGATTGATAAAATTCTTAATCTCGCAAGGAATTAAGAGCTACGGGGAGAGTGCGGATACATGGAGTTGAAATGCCCATCATCCATTATTGAATGGCAGAGTGGACCCAATGGGATGAATGGCCTTACTTCCACTCCTATGTCTTATGGTCTAACGGCATGGACGAGTTGGACCGAACGGTTTGTTTCTGTGCTGTTTCTATGACTCTATAACTAAGAGGATCTTCTCATTCTTTTGCCCCTTAAGGATGGGACAAGTGGTTGTATCACTGTAAATTCAAATTGAGAAAAACATTCCAATCAGTAAACTGGTTTCTATCACAAATGATGATGTATTGGTCATGCATTGTGCAAATCCAGGCTTTAAATCATTTTGCAGAAATGATCCTGATTTCCCCTCTTTTGTCAATTATTATGGAGAATCCACCAGCAAAGTTATGGAATTTTCTCATTTCATGAAAGTTATCGTTAAGATTACATCTTGAGCACAACCTTTCAGCACTGCTCAAATCCTTACTTAATGAACTTAGTGTTGCCTTTGGTGAACATGTCCTTTATACTGATGTGAGGTAGTAAAGTCAAGCGAAGGTCCTGCTAAGACTTTTAGATCCGATACATGAAATTGTCACATTTTGCAAATCAAGGAATGAAGAGTGCAGTAAGCTGTCAGACAATGCATAGTTTCTTGACTTTGTATTCCTTACAGATACATTTCAAAACTGAGCTGAACTGTGAACTGCAGGAAATGGACAGAGTTAGCATGCAATCAGCAATGGAAATGCATTCAAATTAAAACTGTTCTATCATAGAGTCAGAGTTATACAGAATGGAAACAGACCCTTTGGTCCAACTCATAATCTCAATTTAAAACAAATGCAGCAACATTTCCTGACTCTGTAAAAAGAAAAAAAAATCAAAGTTAAATAAAATTGTTTCTATCTAGAAAATGTCTGTGCACACCCAAGGACATTTGCAGAGCAAATGATTTCAGAAGTTAGATGTGATAGACCAAATGTTCATGTTTTGTCTCACATCATTCCTTCAAGTGGACATTGGTGTGTTGGCTACTAAATTCCGTCAGGTGTTTCATTTACAAAGCAGTGGAGTTGATGTGGAGATGACTACTAGACAAAATGATATTGAGTTGAAAGTCAGATCAAGCGACAGTGAATAGTGGAGAATTATAAACAAATAAAAATACCTGTTTCCTTCTCTCTTGTGCTTTTAACATGAAAGCTTACTTTGACTCCACATACCTCCATGATACAGTGTTCTCCCAAATGGAGATTATCAGGTCCAAGTATCAGAGCTGTCTCAGAAATAGCTATTTTTGTGGACTGTATACAAGTAACAGGTTAAAACTACAACCCAGACTTCTAGTCACAGGTATCACGCTGAGAGTTGATGAATGAATGACAAAATAATAATTATATATACTTCATTTCAGATTTATATAGCATTAACAATTAGCTGTTCATCCTATATTTTCTTAGAGGTACATCCTGTGTTGCACTTAAATTCAAAAAATGATCTTCTGCCCATAACTTGGAGACAACTGACATAGACAGTAAATACTTGAGGCTATAGGACTGATTTTTGTTGCACTCCACCAATTACATCATACCAAATGAAAATAAACATTAATCCTGATTCACTGCCTTTTGTTTGTAAACCATCATAGAATCATAAAATCCCCACAGTGAGGAAACAGGCCATTTGATCCAACAATTAGATTTAAAATAATGATGGAAAAGGATAGACTAGATCTAAAAGTTGAAGTTCTAAATTGGACAAAGGCCAATTTTGACGGTACTAGGCAAGACCTTTCGAAAGCTGATTGGGGGCAGATGTCCGCAGGCAAAGAGACGGCTGGAAAATGGGAAACCTTCAGAAATGAGATAACGAGAATCTAGAGAAAGTATATTCATGTTAGTGTGAAAGGAAAGACTGGTAGGTATAGGGAATGCTGGATGACTAAAGAAATTGAGGGATTGGCTAAGAAAAAGAAGGAAGCATATGAAAGGTATAGACAGGATAAATTGAGTGAATCCTTAGAAGAGTATAAAGAAAGTAGGAGTATACTTAAGAGGGAGATCAGGAGGGCAAAAAGGGGGCATGAGATAGCTTTGGCAAATAGAATTAAGAAGAATCCAAAGGATTTTTATAAATACATTAAAGAAAAAAGGGTAGGAAGAGACTAGGGCCCCTCAAAGATCAGCAAGGCAGCCTTTGTGTGGAGCCGCAAAAAATGGGGGAGATTCTAAATGAGTATTTTGCATCAGTATTTACTGTGGAAAAGGATATGGAAGATATAGACTGTAGGGAAATAGATGGTGCCACCTTGCAAAATGTCCGTATTACATAGAAACAATTTTATTTAACTTTGATTGGATGTCTTGAAATGCATAAAGGTGGATAAATCCACAGGACTGGATCAGGTGTACCCGAGAACTCTGTGGGAAGCTAGAGAAATGATTGCTGGGCCTCTTGCTGAGATATTTGTATCATCGATAATCACAGGTGAGGTGCCTAAAGACTGGAGGTTGGCTAACGTGGCTTACGAAAAGTGGTAAGGACAAGCCAGGGAACTATAGACCAGTGAGCCTGACGTCGGTGGTGGGCAAGTTGATGGAGGGAATCCTGAGGGACAGGATGTACATGTATTTGGAAAGGCAAGGACTGATTAGGGATAGTCAACATGGCTTTGTGCGAGGGAAATCATGTCTCACAAACTTGATTGAGTTTTTTGAAGAAGTAACAAAGAGGATTGATGAGGGCAGAGCAATAGATGTGATCTATATGGACTTCAGTAAGGTGTTTGACAAGGTTCCCCATGGGAGACTGATTAGCAAGGTTAGATCTCACGGAAACAAGGGAGAACTAGCCATTTGGATACAGAGCTGGCTCAAAGGTAGAAGACAGACGGTGGTGGTGAAGGGTTGTTTTTCAGACTGGAGGCCTGTGACCAATGGAGTGCTACAAGTATTGGTGCTGGGTCCTCTACTTTTTGTCATTTACATAAATAATTTGGATGCAAGCATAAGAAGTACAGTTAGTAAGTTTGTAGATTACATCAAAATTGGAGGTGTAGTGGATAGGGAAGAGGGTTACCTCAGATTACAACAGGATCTTGACCAGATGGGCCAATGGGCTGAGAAGTGGCAGATGGAGTTTAATTCAGATAAATGCGAGGTGCTGCACTTTGGGAAAGCAAATCTTAGCAGGACTTATACACTTAATAGTAAGGTCCTAGGGAGTGTTGCTGAACAAAGAGACCTTGGAGTGCAAGTTCATAGCTGTTTGAAAGTGGATTCGTAGGTAGATAGGATAGTGAAGAAGGTGTTTGGTATGCTTTCTTTTATTGGTCAGAGTATTGAGTACAGGAGTTGGGACGTCATGTTGCGGCTGTACAGGACATTGGTTAGGGCACTGTTGGAATATTGCGTGTAATTCTGGCCTCCTTCCTATTGGAAAGATGTTGTGAAACTTGAAAGGGCTCAGAAAAGATTTACAAGATCTTGCCAGGGTTGGAGGATTTAAGCTATAGGGAGAAGCTGAACAGGCTGGGGCTGTTTTCCCTGGAGCATCAGAGGGTGAGGGGTGACCTTATAGAGGTTTACAAAATTATGAGGGGCATGGATAGGGTAAATAGACAAAGTCATTTCCCTGGGGTTGGGGAGTCCTGAACTAGAGGGCATAGGATTAGGGTGAGAGGGGAGAGATATAAAAGAGACCTAAGGGGCAACCTTTTCACACAAAGGGTGTACGTGTATTCGCATATTCTTCCCATGTCTGCATGGGTTTCCTCTGGGTGCTCCGGTTTCCTCCCACAGTCCAAAGGTGTACAGGTTAGGTGGATTGGCCATGCAAAATTACACTGTAACATTCAGGGAAGTGTAGATTTGTTGGATTAACAATGGTTAATGCGGGCTTACAGCATAAGGTAGGGGCTGGGTCCGGGTAGGATGCTCTATGGAGAGTTGGTATAGATTGAATGACCCCTTTTTGCACTGGAGGGATTTGATGATATAAGTCAAGAGTGGGGTGTCAGAAAAGCACAGCAGGTCAGGCAACATCTGAGGAGCAGGAGAATTGACGTTTTGGGCAAGAGGAGAAAGTGAGGTCTGCAGATGCTGGAGATCAAAGTTGAAACTTTATTGCTGGAACAGCACAGCAGGTCAGGCAGCATCCAGGGAACAGGAGATTCGACGTTTCGGGCACAGGCCCTTCTTCAGGAAGGCAAGAGTCCTTCATCAGGAATTTCTGATGAAGGGCTCTTGCCTGAAATGATGATTCTCGTGCTCCTCGGATGCTGCCTGACATGCTGTGCTTTTCCAGCTCCCCACTCTCGACACTGACCTCCAGCATCTGCAGTCCTCCCTTTCTCCTTCTATGATATAAACTGTATTCAGTCCTCTCAGTGTTCTTAAGTTTCAATGAGACCCCTCCACATCCTTCCACACTCTACTGAGTACAGGCCCAGAGTTGTCAACCACTTCTCATATGACAAGCCCTTCATCCTTGGGATCATTCTTGTCAACCTTCTCCAGATGATCTCCAAAGCCAGCACATCCTTTCTTAGCTATGGGGTTCACAATATTCCAAATGTGGTTTGACCAGAGCCTTATACAGCCTCAATAGTAGACGCCTGTCTTGCATTTTAGCCCTCTTGAAATGAATGCTAATGTCTACTGTGATTTCTGAAGTTTGATTTCTGACTCTTTACATCCTCTTTGTCCTATTAGAGTCAGAGGATCATAGAGATATTCCGCACGGAAACAGACCCTTCAGTCTAACTTGTCCATGCTGACCACATAACCCAACCCAATCTAGCCCCACCTATCATTACCAGTCCATATCCCTCCAAAACATTCATATACATATACCCATCCAGATGCCTTTTGAATGTTGCAATTGTACTAGCTTCCACCACTTCCTCTGGCAGCCCATTCCACACACGCACCACCTTCTGCATGAAAATGTTGCCCCTTAGGTCTCTTTTATATCTTTCCTACTGCACCCTAAACCTATGCCATCTAATTCTGGACTCCCCCACCCCAGGGAAAAGACCGTGTCTATTTACTCTATCCGTGCCCCTCATAATTTTATAAACCTCTTTATGGTCACCCCTCAGCCTCTGACGCTCCAGGGAAAACAGCCCTCGCCTATTCTCTCTATCGCTCAAATCCTCCAACCCTGACAACATCCTTGTAAATCTTTTCTGAACCCTTTTAAGTTTCTCAAAATCTTTCCAATAGGAAGGAGACCAGAATTGCATGCAATATTCCAAAAGTGGCCGAATCAATGTCCTGTATAGCTGCATGACGTCCCAACTCCTGTACTCAATATTCTGCCCAATAAAGGAAAGCATACCAAACGCCTTCTTCACCATACTATCGACCTGTGACTCAATTTTCAAGAAGCTATGAACCTGCACTCCAAGGTATCTTTATTCAGCCACACTCTCTAGGACCCTACCATTAAGTGTATAAGTCCTGCTAAGGTTGGCTTTCCCAAAATGCTGCACCTTGCATTTATCTAAATTAAACTCCATCTCAGCCCACTGGCCTGTCTGATCAAGATCCCATTGTAATCTGAGGTAACCTCCTTCAGTGTCCACCACACCTCCAATTTTTGTGTTATCTGCAAACTTACTAACTACTGTATACTTCCTATGCCCACATCCAAATCATTTATATAAATGACGAAATGTAGTAGACCCAGCGCCGATCCTTGTTGCACACCACTAGTCACAGGCCTCCAGTCTGAAAAACAACTCTCCACCACCACCCTCTGTCTTTTACATTTGAGCCAGTTCTGTATCCAAGTGGCTAGTTCTCCCTGTATTCCGTAAGATCTAACCTTGCTAACCAGTCTCCTATAGGGAACCTTGTCGAACACCTTACTGAAGTCCACATCGATCACGTCTACTGCTCTGCCCCCATCAATCCTCTTTGTTACTTCTTCAAAAAACTCAATCAAGTTTGTGAGATATGATTTCCCACGCACAAAGCCATGTTGACTATCCCTAATCAGTCCTTTCCTTTCCAAATACATGTACATCCTGTCCCTCAGGATTCCCTCCAACAACTTGCCTACCACTGACGTCAGACTCACCAGTCTATAGTTCCCTGGCTTGTCCTTACCATTTTTCTGAAATTGTGGCACCATGTTCGTCAACCTCCAGTCTTCAGGCACTTCACCTCTTACAGTCGATGATACAAATATCTCAGCAAGGGGCCTAGCAATCATTTCCCTATCACCCCACAGAATTCAAGGGTACACTTGATCAGGTCCTGGGGATTTATCCTCTTTTCGGCATTTCAAGACATCCAGCACTTCCTCCTTTGTAATATGGACATTTTTAACATGTCACCATCTATTTCCCTACATTCTATATCTTCCAAATCCTTTTCCACAGTAAATACTGATGCAAAATACTCGTTTCGTACCTGCCTCATCTCCTGCAGCCCTACACAAAGGCCGCCTTGCTAATCTTTGAGGGGCTCTATTCTCTCCCTAATTACCTTTTTGTCCTGTTCTGAAAACTTTAATAATCTCAGCTGAGCCCTCCCCCACCTTTAACATTTTCCATAATTTTCCAAGCAACTGATCCCCACCCCCAAATAGTTCAAACCCCTTGTTATATGATTTGCCAGGACTGGTCCCAGCATGATTCTGGTGGAGCCTGTCCCATTGAAACAGCTCCCTCCTCCTGCAGTACTGGAGCAATGTCCCATGAATCTAAACCCATTTCTCCCACACAAATGTTTGAGCCACTTGTTTACCTCTTTATCCTGTTGACCCTGTGCTTGTTGCTCAGTTAGTAATCCAGAGATTATTACCTTTTTGGTTCTGCTTTTTAATTTAGCCCTTGGCTGCTCATATTCCCTCAGCACAACCCCTTTCCTCTTTCTGAAAACAACAAATGCTGAAGATCACAGCAGGTCAAGCATCATTCATGGAGAGAGAGCAAGCTAGCGTTTCAAGTCTAGATGACTCTTCATCAGAGTTGAAGTAACGTATGGAGGGTGCAGTTGGAGTTTAGAGTGCTGAGGGAGAAAGGATGTTGATAGTTCAGATTAAGTGATTGGAATGGAAGAATGGCAGAACAATGGTGTATCTAACTGCCTGACTTGAAAGAACAGACAGTTCCACTGGGGTTGTGGGGGGGGGTGGGGGGGGGGGGGGGGGTGGGGGGATGCGGGGTGGGGTGGGGGTGGGTGTTGGCGGAGAAAGGACATGGTGAGAAAGAATGTAACAAGTAAAGCTAAAAGAAAGGGAAGGAATGGGATTTGGTGCACCATTTGAAGATGTTGAATTCAATATTAAGCCTAGAAGGCTGTACAGTGCCTCGTCTGAAGAGGAGATATTGTTCCTCTAGTTTGCATTGTGATTCACTTTACACTGACTGTGGGAAGGTCGGGGTCATGCTTGAGTATTTGTTGTTTTCAATACAGGTTCCAGTATCCGGAGTAATTTGCTCCCTTTCCTCTTTCTACTTATTGTAGTACCTTCATAGACCATGATAACTGGACCTATCCCCTTCCCGGTCCATGTTCTTCTGCAGCCCAGAAGAGAGAGCTGAACATGGACACCAGGTAGGTCAAGCGGCATCTTGCTCCTGGCCACAGAGAACAGACTCTATTTTCCTGGGTACACTATCCCCGGTTACAACTACATTCCTCTTTCCTTCTCCCTCTTGAAAGGCTCTCTGTACCATGATTACTATATATTTCTCTCTTCTTCCCCCCCACCTATACCATGGGATGGCATGGTGGCTCAGTGGTTAGCACTGCTGCCACACAGCGCCAGGGACCTGGGTTCGATTTCAGCCCTGGGCGACTGTCTGTGTGGGGTTTTCACGTTCTCCCTGTGTATGTGTGGGTTTCCTCCCACAGTCACAAAGGTGTGCAGGTTAGGTGAATTGCCCATAATGTTCAGGGATGTGTAGGTTAGGTGCATTAGGTAGGGGAATGAGTCTGGATGGGATGCTCTTTGGAGGATCATTGTGGACTTGTTGGGTCAAATGGCCTGTTTCCATACTGTAGGGATTCTATGGTTCATGGTACTATAGTCGGTTTGCTCATCTTCCTTACAGTCTCCCTTTCACTTACACAAGAATCTCAAACCTATTAGACAAACTCAGAGGTGAAGATTCCTTTAGACTACCTCAATATTGCCTTGTAGTAAGGTTTACTTTCTTACAATCATAATTGCAATGAACTAATAATTGCTTCAAAAACAAGAATCATTGGATGTCTACTTACTTGTACTATTTATCTTCTGTGTGTTTGACTCACTGCTCAGCTTTCATATTGTCAAATTGATTTTGCTAGTAGTGGGGGAGAACTGTGGTAAACATTTCCTGTCAACAATCCCTTTAGAATAGACATAGTCCCTGTGAATACTGTCAATACATTAGGCACCACAATGGCTGCCAAATATACTTACTCCATGGCATTTGTCACTGCTCTGAAGAGCTTGGTTTGATGGGTCCTTTTAACAATTGAGAAAAGGTTGCCTCTTTAGTTTCCTTTGTCTCCTTGCCTGCCATAAACTCAATTATTGGACCTTACAGCTTTATGCCCAGTTCTACAGCAAGTATCTGAAGTGAGTGACACTTCTTTCCAAATCATCATACAGTGCATTGAATGTGGTGTAGGAATCCAGTATCTGGGGACCTGCAGCCTTTTTGTGTAATGAGATAATGTTTGCATCATGCATCACCTGTGGAACAGAGCCCACGTTTCTAAAAGGTAGAAGGTGATAACATTGTGAGGATAAATGGGACTTTCTGTATTGGGACAATACGGTGGCTTCGAGAGGTGCATTTTGTTCTGGTATTTGTTCATGAAGAGAGGTTTTGAGCCTCAGGCTCGGGTTGTGTCTTCAAAGCCAATAAAGTAAATGGCTTGTGAAGTCCTGTGTTTTTTTAAAAGAACAATAGAAACAGTGTGAATAGGTGCAGTCAAGCTCCTAAGAGCCAGGGTTTTAGTTTACCTTTCAGTAGTTATTGAGGTTTTGGAAGTTGGTTGTGGAAACTGCCAAAATTCTCTCTGCCAGAATTTTCTCTTGATGTTCATTCCACCTGGACTGGAGGAACACCATGCATGAGATAATCTATCATACTGAACTTGCTTTTGCCAAGAGTGTGCTATGAGATGTTACTATGTTGGAACAGTTGCTGTTTAGTAGTTAAATAATCTGTATTCTGTTAAGTTTTCCATGCTTCTATTCTTTTTACCAAAGTTCATGACCTCACACTTTTCCACATTGTACTTCATCTGACTCTTCTTTGCCCACTTTCCTAACCTGTCCAAATTCTTCTGCAGCCTCCCCACCTCCTCAATAATAATTGTCCCTCTACCTATCTTTGTAATCTGCAAACTTAACCAGAATGCCATCACTTCCTTCATCTAGATCATTAATGTATAAGGTGAAAAGCTGTGGTCCCAACACACCACTTACCACCTGAAAAAGACCCTTTTATCCTCACTCTCTACTTTCTGCTAGACAGCCAATTTTCTATCCATGTACCTTGCATCTAATACCATAGGCCCTTGTCTTACTCAGCAGCCTCCTGTGCGGCACCTTGTCAAAGGCCTTCTTGAAGTTCAGGTAGATAATATCCATTGGCTCTCCTTGGTCTAACCTGCTTGTTACTTCCTCAAAGAATTCTAGCAGTTTTGTCAAGCATGACCTTCCCTCTAGTTTTGGACTCTGTTACCCTGGGGAAAAGACCTTGACTATTCACCCTACCCATGCCCCTCATGATTTTATAAACTTTGATAAGGTCACTCCAGGGAAAACAGCCCCAGCTTATTCAGCCTCTCACTGTGGCTCAAACCCTGTAACCCTGGCAACAACCTTGTAAATCTTTTCTGAACCCTTTCAAGTTTCACAACATCCATCCTAAAGATTGGAGGCCAGAATTAAATGTAGTATTCTAAAAGTGGCCTAACCAATGTCCTGTACAGCCACAACATGACCTCTCAATTCCTATATTCAACGCACTGACCAGTAAAAGCAAGCATAACAAATGCCTTCTTCACTGTCCTGTCTACCTGCAACTCTACTTTCAAGGAACTATGAACCTGCACTCCATGATTTGTTTAGCAACACTACCCAGGACCTTACCATTAAGTGTATAAGTTCTATATTTTTGAATGTGGTGTAGGAATCCAATATTTGGACCTGCAGCCTTTTTGTGTAATGAGATGATGTTTGCATCAGGCATTGCCTGTGGAACAGAGCCCACTTTTCTAAAAAGTAGGAGAAGGTGATAACATTGTGAGGATAAATAGGACTTTCCGTATTGGGACAAAATGATGGCTTTGAGAGGTTTAACTAAATTAAGTCACATTTAACTAAATGAAACTCCACCTGCCACTCCTTAGTCCATTAGTCCATGTGATCAAGGTCTCGTTGTACTATGAGATACTCTTCTTCGTTGTCCACTGCACTGCCAAGTTTAGTGTCAGCTTCAAAATTATTATCCATTTCTTCTATATTCACATCCAAATCATGCTTTTATCTGTTTCCTCATTTTTCCTGGAACAGGTAACTAACCTATTATTCGAAAATTAGTATATTAAGGGGCAAGACTTCTCATCTAACATGTCTAAGCAGGAGATTATTCTATTCTTAATGCCTGTCAGAGCCATATTGGAAGAATTTATAGGTTTATCCTCAAATTGATTGCCCTCAATATAAACATACTTTGTGTGGTTATCAGGCCCTGAAATGGGACTCACCTTTAGATTATTGATCCTACAGTTTGCAACATTTGACCTTTACAACTTAAGTCAGATTTCGGCCACTTCTGTGGTTTAAAGTCCTGGAGCAGGTCTTAATTTGACCACTTGGGTTGCTGAGACACTGAATGTGCCATAAAGAGGATGTATTAGAGGTATTAAGCCGTAATGCTGATAATTTACCAGAACTGCATGAGATGCATCCAAGGATTCTGAGGGAAGTGATAGTGCAAATTACAGAGGAACTGGCGATTATTTTCGCATCATTATTCTATATTTTGGTGGTGCTAGAGGAATAAAGAACTGAAAATGTTACAGATTTCTTCAATAAAGGATATAAAGATAAGCCTATCTACAACAATTAGTTTAACCTTTGTAATGGAGAGGTGTTACATTTTGATAAGGCAAATCATGGCAGGATTTCAGGCTTAGTGGTAGGATCCTGGGGAATGTTTCAGAAAAAAAGATCTGGGGGTGCAGGTTCATAGTATCTTGAAGGTGGAGTCACAGGTAGACAGGATCGTGAAGGCAGCTTTTGGTACACTTGCCCTTATTGGTCAGTGCATTGAGTGTAGTCATTTTGCTGTACAGGACGTTGGTTCTGGAATGCTCTGTTCTGTTGTGGTCTCCCTGCTTTAGAAAATACGTTAAACTTGAAAGGGTGCAGAAAGATTTACAAGAATATTGCCGAGCTTGGAGGGTTTGAGCTATGGGGTGATTTTACCTAGAATGTTGGACGCTGATAGGTAACTTTATAGAGGTTTCTAAAATCATGAGGAGCATTGAAAGGGTGAATATTCATTTTTTTTCAGGGTAGGGGAGTCCCAAACTAGAAGGCATAGGTTTAATGTGAAAGGAGAAAGATTTAAAAGGTACCTAAGGGGCAACTTTTTCACGCAGAAGGTGGTGCATATGTGGAATGAGCTGCCAGAAGAAGTGGTGGAGATTGGTACAATTACAACATTTAAAAATCATCTGGTTGGGTACATGACCAGAAAGCGTTTAGAGATATATGGGCCAAATGCTGGCAAATACGACTAGATTAATTTAAGATGCCTGATCTATCTTGTCTTTAAATGTAGTCCATTTCTCCTTTACAGTTTTGCCTGCCAATCTTTGATTTCAACTTATCTTACTCAGATCCCTTCTCATCCCAATGTTGTTGACCCTATGCCTATAAATTATTTTTACTTAGGGTTCCATGCCAACCTGACAACTTTGACATAATGGTCACCATCCCCTAAATGTTCCCTTAATGATTCATGATTCACCCCCTTCTCTAGAACTATATCCAATAATGCTTTCTTCTGCATTGGACCAAAAATATACTGGTGCAGAAAATTGTCCTAAAAGATACTCTTGAAACTCTTTCTTCTCTCTGCCCTTTACACTGCTGCTATATATTAATCTAATTAAATGCTCATTTTAACTATCTTACAGATTTTGCATCTCTTTGTAATTTCCTTACAAATTTGATTATCTATTGTCCCGCAGGTCAGTGGCTTATGAATACACCCAACAATTCCTGTTATTTCTTAGCTCTAACTGAACAGATTCTGTGAAAACTGAAAGGACTGTGGATGCTGTAAATCAAAGACAAAAATAAAAATTGCTGGAAAAGCTCAGCAGGTCTGGCAGCATCTGTGGAGAGAAATCACAGTTAACATTTTGGGTTGAGTGACTCTTCCTCAGAACTGAGGAAGAGAACCTCATCCTCTTTTTACCTATGTCATTGGTACTGATGTGACTACTGATGCTGGCTGTTCACCCTCCCCCATTAGGTGCTTTTTAACTGTTAGTGTTATCCCTGATCCTGGAACCCAGGAGGTGACATCTTATATTGGATTCAAGTCTGTAGCCATAAAAATGCCTGTAAAATCATTTAATCACTTAGCACTACTACAATCCTTCACCAATGGTGTCATTGGAGGGTTGGATGCATGTGAAGAATAACAGAACTTTGGTGACTTCACTATAATGTGTGAACAGAAGGTAGCTCCACTGAATCTTGTCCAGTTTGTATGACAGCTCTCCCAATGTTGGCTCAAATCCTCAAGATTTGATTAGGATAACTTTGCAGGAATGACAGGGCTGTGTTCACCATTAACATTCCTGGTGACCTAGGTCAATGCTAGGTGGTCTGTCTGATTTCATTCTTTTTACTTTTCCCTAACTCTTCTATCACAACATCATATTTCTACATGAATATTTGCAACATGAATATACAACTCACTTATCTTGTTGATCTAATTTCATGCATTCACATATACTTACAGTAAAACTAACTCAGACCTTATTTCATTCCTTCTTACTCTTCCCCCTCCTAATACCTATTTCCTACTGCAGTGTTTTCAGCCTTGACAAAATACTTATGCATTGTAGGTCTCAGTCCAGAACATTCAGTGTTTTTACTTCCGCTGGAGATGGTGGAGTCTTTAGTGATAATAACACTACTGAAAGTTACACTGACATATGTTTAAAATTAGTGTTGTTTGGGAAGCAAGGTCTTGGCCAAATGAAATAATTAAGAAGTTATTTAATTTCTGATGAAGAGTTATTGATTTGAAGTGTTAACTCTATATCTCTCCACAGGTGCTGCCTGACATTTGTTTTGTATTTTGATTTCAAACTTCTAGCATCAGCAGTAAGTGTATTCTCTCTGTGTGGCCAGGTGGGAGAACTTAATACAATTTTGAGAACAGATATTGTGTAATAACACAAGAGGTCTGACAGTAATTGTGCAAGTGGATTAAAACATATAGTTCTTTGTAACTGTCTCCCTTAAAGTATCCTTGGGCTTTCAATGTTCTTTAAAAAAATCATTGATAAGAAAAAAAGCAGCATTAAACAATGTCATGGACCTACTGGCAGTATAGAATGTATGTAACTACATTAGATGTTATGTAATATTGGATCTGCACTGAGGTCTGTTGAGCAAGATTGCCAACCGTTCTAGACTTTCCTCAAGTGTACTGCCTGAAAAGGTAGTGAAGAACATTCAGGAGTAACCTTCAAATGGAATTAGATATAAATGTGAGAAAGAAAGGCTTAGGGAAATATGGGGGAGTGAACAGGGGAACAGCATCTATTGGATAGGCACAATAAACCTAATATGTTCCTTCTTTGTATTAAGATTCTTATTGGCAAATCATCAAGAATAGGCATAGAGGTCAATAGAAATGGACACAATGGACAGCATGTCCTCTTTTTGTGCTGTAACCAATGTTGGAGAGGAAAAATAGGTTACTTTTAGTAGTTTAGGTAGCACTGGAACCTATGTGAACAAGGTAGACAGTAAGTGCAATTACTTGTATTTGAATTGCAAAAATAATTAGTTTCAAGTCATACTTTGTTACTTTAATCAGTTCAAGTTTTCCATTTTGCTCCCTTCATCTTTTCATTGCATCATTTCTTGAGTTCATGGTTTACCTGAAGGGAAATTATCAGTTGATTTTGACATTGAAATGGTTGGAATGGTTAGAATTTTTTTTCCATTTGAATAATTTACCTCCTGCTGTTGTTTCTCATTGAAATGGCTTGTTAAATCCCATTCTTTTGGTCCCAGTGTCTACTGTGTGACAAGGTTAGCAATCTGAATGTAGGTTTGCTCGCTGAGCTGTAAGGTTCATTTCCAGACATTTCGTCACCATAATGGGTAATGTCTTCAGTGGCTCTCCGGGCAAGACACTGCTGATAATTCCTGCTTTCTATTTATATGTTTGGGTTTCTTTGGGTTGGTGATTACAGAGAACAAACAGTTACCCATTCTATGTCTGGAGAAAAAAAGGAATGGAAGTTAAAAAAATTTTAAACCAAAAGATAAAGAAAATGTTTACATGAAGTAACATGCTATTTGCCTTATGGACATATGGACTGAGTAAGCTAGGTACTAAAGCTGAAAATCAGATGACAAAAATTGTTCTGTGAAGCAATTTATTTGAAGCATTTCAATATAATGAACAGATCTCTTTCAAAAATTCATTTAATTACTTACTTTCAAACAACTATTTTAATAAATAATTTATTTCATACAAAGATAAAATACAAATAACTAAATTCACACAAAATTATACTCAAAATATTATTCAACAATATTCATTTCCACATGGAACTTACTTCTATTTGCTTTAGCTTACTTGTCTCGACTCTAGTTAAATTAGATTTACAATTTTTAATATATGTACCATTCTCTATATCTTCAGTGACACTGTCAAAAATCCTAAATATCAAATTCTCCGTGTTGACCAATTTCCTCAATATTTGTAAAACTATGAATAGTAAAAATCAATTTCAAAGGCGTGTCAATGCCTACATATTCAGCATTTATTGAAATGCTCATTTTTTTTATAGAACAGGTTGGAAGTTCATAGTTCTTGAATCAAAATAAAGAGATTTGTTGGTAATCCTAATGGGCTGTTATATTTTCTGATGTCTTTCAAGAAGTGTTCTGATTTATTATTTGTTCATAAAAACATTCAGTGTACAGGTCACAATCATGTTTTACTATTTGGACAATACTTTTTTTCAATTCACTGGTCAGCATGTTTTATCCACCTCTAGTTTTCTTTGAGTTGGTAGTGGTGAGCTGCCTTCTTGAATCACCACAGTCCATGTATTGCAGGTTGACTCATAATGCTGTTAGGGAGGGAATTTCAGGATTTTGATGCAGCAACATTGAAGGAACATTGATTTCTTTTTGGGCAGGTTGAGTAGGTTGGACTTGTACTCACTGAAGTTTAGAAAAATGAAAAATGATTACTGGGGACATGACAGGCAATGCTGAGAGTTTCCCTTTCCCCCCACCCCGCCCCGCCCCGCATGAGTATCCAGGAGCAGAGGACATGTCAGAGTAAGGGTTCACTCGTGTAAGACAGCTGAGTAGAAATTCTTTTGTCTCAGACGGTAGTAGTGTGTGGAATTCTTTACTGCGGAGTGTAGGGAAGTATAGGGGTTGTTGAGTATATGTAAAGCTGAGAAAGACAGACTTTTTTGAATTAGTCAGGGAATCAAAGAGGGTTACGGCAGAAAAGTGGAGTTGAAGATTATCAGATCAGCCGTGATCTCATTGAATAGTGGAGCAGACTGGACGGGCCGAACGGCAAACTAACATGGTAAAGTCTAGCCCTTCCTCAGAATCTACTGTAGAAATAGCTGTCTACTTAAAAGCAAAAGTGTAACACTTAATTGTAAAAAGCTGAGTTGAGAAGTTGGGTGAAAAAGTGGGGAAACAATTTGCAATGAGTTCCTTAAGACGCAGGACGCAACTTAATAGAACGTCGGCACCTGGTTCCCAGGTGGGCGAGGGCGCATGCGTGCCTCCTCCTCCCGGTTATTAGGAGCTGGGCGACAGTTGAATGTTAGGCGCGGGATTTCCGGTTTGCGTTTTGCACCGTTTAGTTCAGTAACCTCCAGCATGGCGGACCCCAGGACTCGACAGATAAAAATCAAGATCGGCGTGGTGAAACGGTGAGTGGAAAACGTGATGTTAAGCGGGAAGGAGTTGTTGGTCCTTGGGGTGTGTTGTCGGCCTGTGCGGGATCACAAGGCCCGCCGAGCGGGCGGCGGCTGCTGCTATTATTACTACTCGAGGCCCAGGCTGAGCCGAGGGCCCCCCTCGCACCTGGCCCGAAAGTTGCTGAATCACTTCGGTCGCTTTTTGTTTGGGGCGAAATTTAGTTGATGGGCTTTTTGCGATCGGGAGCGATGATGCTGTCAGACAGGGTCGGCTTTGATGGAATTTGTGGAGCCGTCCGTCTTTCCAACGGTAAACATTCGAGGTTGGATTATACCTCGGGGTAAGGTTTTTGGTGCAAATGGTACACGAACCATGTTGTTTTGTTGGTATTCACACCAAAAGCATTGGCTAGCGGCGTTCTGTCGCTGTCATCTTTCAATTTCGACTGCAGAGACCTGTCACAAAGGAGACCCCAGGGTGAACACCTGAGGCATAACTAGATTCTAAAATTGAAACCAAGATAGAGAAAGCTGGGGGTTGAAGGGTCGGGGTGGTGACTGTTGTGCTCAACTCGCCAGTCTTCACATAGAAATGTATCATACCTTTATCATTCAATAATGACTTGACCCATGAGCTTTTAGTCTGGTTATTCCAAGTGTATTTGCCTTTTTCAGGAGAAGTTCTTCCTTGCACCATTCCTCAAGTTAATCTGTACCTTTGGTCCCTTGTACTGCATTTGTGATTAAAGCTGAAATAGTGCTCAAGATCAACCTTTTCATGTTTGCTGTTGTTTATCACCTTTGAAAGTAAATGTTGGCTGTTTCCTTTTAAATATTCAGCATTTCTTTTTGTTGGGAGCTGATCTGTGGACTTCAGTCTAACGGTAGATAGAGTATTAGCCATGTACAGCATGGAAACAGACCCTTCGGTCCAATTCGTCCATGCCGACCAGATATCTCAACCCAATCTAGTACTACCTGCCACCACTTGGCCCATATCCCTCCAAACCCTTCCTATTCATATACCCATCCAGATACCTTTTTACATGTTGCAATTGTACTAGCCTCCACCACTTCCTCTAGCAGTTCATTCCATACAACTACCACCCTCTGTATGAAAAAGTTGCCCCTTAGGTCTCTTTTATATCTTTCCCTTCTCACTCTAAACCTATACCCTCTAGTTCTGGGCTACCCCTACCCCAGGGAAAGGACTTTGTCTATTTATCCTATCCATGCCCTCATGACTTTATAAACCTCTAAGGTTCAGCCTCTCCCTATAGCTCAAATTCTCCAACCCTGGCAACATTCTTGTAAATCTTTTCTGAACCCTTTCAAGTTTCACAACATCCTTCCTTCCTTCCTTCCTTCCTTCCAATAGGAAGGAGACCAGAAGTGCATGCAGTATTCCAACAGTGGCCTAACCAATGTCCTGTATAGCTGCAACATGACCTCTCAACTCTTGTACTCTTTACTCTGACCATTAAAGGAAAGCATACCAAATGCCGCCTTCACAATCTGATCTACCTGCGACCCCACTTTCAAGGAGCAATGAACCTGCATTTCAAGGTCTCTTTGTTCAGCAACACTCCCTAGACCTTACCAATAAGTGTATAAGTCCTGCTAAGATTCGCTTTCCGAAAATGCAGCATATCACATATATCTAAATTAAACTCCATCTGCCACTTCTCAGCCTATTGGCCCATCTGATCAAGATTCCATTGTAATCTGAGATAACCTTCTTCGCTGTCCAGTACACCTCCAATTTTGGTGTCATCTGCAAACTTACTAACTATACATCTTATGTAAAATGATTTGGATGTGAGCATAAATGATGAAAAGTGGTGGACCCAGCACCACTTCTTGTGGCACTCCACTGGTCTTAGGCCTCCAGTCTGAAAAACAACTCTCCACCACCACCCTCTGTCTTCTACCTTTGAGCCAGTTTTGTATCCAAATGGCAAATTCTCCCTGTATTCCATGAGATCTAATCTTCCTCACCAGTCTTCCATAGGGAACCTTGTCGAATGCCTTACTGAAGTCCATATAGATCACCTCTACTGCTCTGCCCTCATCAGTCGTCTTTGTTACTTCCTCAAAAAACTCAATCAAATTTGTGAGACATGATTTCCCATGCATAAAGCCATGTTGACTATCCCAAATCAGTCCTTGCCCTTTCCACATACATGTACATCCTGTCCCTCAGGATTCCCTCCAACTTTCCCACCACCGATGTCAGGCTCACTGGTCTATAGTTCCGTGTCTTGTCCTTACCACTTTCCTAAACAGTGGCACCACGTTAACCAGTCCTCTGTTACCTCACCTGTGACTAACGATGATACAAATATCTCAGCAAGAGGCCCAGCAATCACTTCCCTAGTTTCCCACTGAGTTCTAGGGTACACCTGATCAGGTCCTGGAGATTTATCCACTTTTATGCATTTCAAGACCGTCAGCGCTTCTTCCTCTGTAATATGGACATTTTTTCAAGATGTCACCATCTATTTCCCTACATTCTATATAGAGTCATAGAGATGTACAGCATGGAAACAGACCTTTCGGTCCATGCCGACCAGATATCCCAACCCCAAACTAGTCCCAACTGCCAGCACCCGGTCCATATCCCTCCAAACCCATCCTATTCATATACCCATCCAAATGCCTCTTAAATGTTGCAATTATACCAGCCTCTACCACATCCTCTGGCAGCTCATTCCATGTACGTACCACTCTCTGCGTGAAAACGTTGTCCCTTGGGTCTCTTTTATATCTTTCCCCTCTCACCCTAAACCTATGCCCTCTAGTTCTGGACTCCCTGACCCCAGGGAAAAGACTTTGTCTATTTATCGTATCCATGCCCCTCATAATTTTGTAAACCTCTGTAAGGTCACCCCTCAGCCTCCGACACTCCAGGGAAAACAGTCACAGCTTGTTCAGCCTCTCCCTGTAGCTCAGATCCTCCAACCGTGGCAACATCCTTGTAAATCTTTTCTGAACCCTTTCAAGTTTCACAACATCTTTCCAATAGGAAGGAGACCAGAATTGCATGCAATATTCCAACAGTGGCCTAACCAATGTCCTGTACAGCCACAACATGATCTCCCAACTCCTGTACTCAATACTCTGACCAATAAAAGAAAGCATACCAAACACCTTCTTCACTATCCTATCTACCTGCAACTCTACTTTCAAGGAGCTATGAACTGCACTCCAAGGTCTCTTTGTTCAGCAACACTCACTAGGACCTTACCATTAAGTGTAGAAGTCCTGCTAAGATTTGCTTTCCCAAAATGCCGTAGCTCGCATTTATCTGAATTAAACTCCATCTGCCACGTTACAGCCCATTGGCCCATCTGGTCCAGATCCTGTTGTAATCTGAGGTAACCCTCTTCGCTGTCCACTACACCTCCAATTTTGGTGTCATCTGCAAACTTACTAACTGTACCTCTTATGCCCGCATCCAAATCATTTATGTAAATGACAAAAAGTAGAGGACCCAGCACCGATCCTTGTGGCACTCCACTGGTCACAGGCCTCCACTCTGAAAAACAACCCTCCACCAACACCCTCTGTCTTCTACCTTTGAGCCAGTTCTGTATCCAACTGGCTAGTTCTCCCTTGTTTCCATGAGATCTAACCTTGCTAATCAGTCTCCCATGGGGAACCTTGTCGAACGCCTTACTGAAGTCCATATAGATCACATCTACTGCTCTGTCCTCATCAATCTTCTTCGTTACTTCTTCAAAAAACTCAATCAAGTTTGTGAGACATGATTTCCCACGCACAAAGCCATGTTGACTATCCCGAATCAAATCTTGCCTTTAAAATATATGTACATCCTGTCCCTCAGGGTTCCCTCCAACAAGTTGCCCACCACCGATGTCAGGCTCACCGGTCTATAGTCCCCTGGCTTGTCTTTACTGCCCTTCTTAAACAGTGGCACCACGTTTGCCAACCTCCAGTCTTCCGGCACCTAACCTGTGAATATCGATGATACAAATATCTCAGCAAGAGGCCCAGCAATCACTTCTCTATCTTCCAACAGAGTTCTTGGGTACACCTGATCAGGTCCTGGGGATTTATCCACCTTTAACTGTTTCAAGACATCCAGCACTTCCTCCTCTGTAATCTGGACATTTTGCAAGATGTCACCATCTATTTCCTTACAGTCTATATCTTCCATAATCTTTTCTACAGTAAATATTGATGCAAAATACTCATTTAGTATCTCCCCCATTTTCTGTGGCTCCACACAAAAGCTGCCTTGCTGATCTTTGAGGGGCCCTATTCTCTCCCTAGTTACCCTTTTGTCCTTTAATATATTTGTAAAAGCCCTTTAGATTCTCCTTATTTCTATTTGCCAAAGCTATCTCATGTCCCTGTTTTTTGCCCTCCTGATTTCCCTCTCAAGTATAGTCCTAATTTCTTTATACTCTAAGGATTCACTTGATCTATCCTGTCTATACCTGACATATGCTTCCTTCTTTTTAACCAATCCCTCAATTTCTTTAGTCTTCCAGCATTCCCTATACCTACCAGCCTTCCCTTTCACCCTGACAGCAATATATTTTCTCTGGATTCTTGTTATCTCCCTTCTGGATGCTTCCCATTTTCCAGCCATCCCTTTACCTGCAAACATCTGCCTCCAATCAGCTTTTGAAAGTTCTTGCCTAATACTGTGAAAATTGGCCTTTCTCCAATTTAGAACATCAACTTTTAGATCTGGTCTATCCTTTTCTATCACTATTTTAAAACAAATAGAATTATGGTCACTGACCCCAAAGTGCTCCCCCACTGACCCCTCAGTCACCTGCCCTACCTTATTTCCCAAGAGTAGGTCAAGTTTTGCACCTTCGCTAGTAGGTACATCCACATACTGAATCAGAAAATTGTCTTGTACACACTTAACAAATTCCTCTCCATCCAAACCTTTAACACTATGGCAGTCCTAGTCGATGTTTGGAAAGTTAAAATCCCCTACCAGAACTATACTATTATTCTTACAGATAGCTGAGATCTCCTTACAAGTTTGTTTCTCGATTTCCCTCTAACTATTAGGGAGTCTATAATGCAATCCCAATAAGGTGATCATCCCTTTCTTATTTCTCTGTTCCACCCAAATAACTTCCCTGGATGTATTTCCGGGAATATCTTCCCTCAGCACAGCTATAATGCTATCCCTTATCAAAAGTGCCACTCCCCCTCCTTTCTTGCCTCCCTTTCTATCCTTCCTGTCGCATTTGTATCCTGGAACATTAAGCTGCCAGTCCTGCCCATCCCTGAGCCATGTTTCTGTAATTGCTGTGATATCCCAGTCCCATGTTCCTAACCATGCCCTGAGTTCATCTGCCTTCCCTGTTAGGCCCCTTGCATTGAAATAAATGGAGTTGAATTTATTAGTCCTACCTTGTCCCTGCCTGCCCTGACTGTTGTGATTCACTTCTGTTCTCGACTGTGCCAGTCTCCGATCGATCTCTTTCCTCACTATCTCCCTGGATCCCACCCTCCCACCTTACTCGTTTAAATCCTCCTAAGCAGTTCTCACAAATTTCCCTGCCAGTATATTAGTCCCCTTCCAATCTTGGTGCAATCAGTCCTCCTTGTACAGGTCACTTCTACCCCAAAAGAGATTCCAATGATCCAAAAATGTGAATTCTTCTCCCATACACCAGCTCCTCAGCCATGCATTCATCTGCTCTATCCTCCTATTCCTGCCCTCACTGGGAGTAATCCAGGTATTACTACCCTTGAGGACCTCCATTTTAAATTTCTTCCCAACTCTCTGTAATCTCCCTTCAGAATCTCGACCTTTTCCCTTCCTATATCGTTGGTTCCAATGTGGACAATGACCTCTCGCTGGCTCTTCTCCCCCGGAGAACATTCTGCACCCTCTGAGACATCCTTGATCCTGGTACCAGGGAAACAACACACCATTCTGCTTTTTCTCTGCTGCCCACAGAAACGTCTGTCAGTACCTCTGACTACAGAATCCCCTAACACAGTTGATCTCTTGAAAGCTGACGTACCCCTCGTTGCATCAGAGCCAGTCTCAATACCAGAAACTTTGTTATTCGAGGTACGTTCCCCTGAGAATTCATCACTCCCTACATCTTTCAAAACAGCATACCTGTTTGAAATGGGTATATTCACAAAAGACTCCTGCCCTAGGTGCCTACCTCTCTTACCCTTCCTGGAGTTAACCCATCTATGTGATTGTATCTGAGACTCTTTTTTTTTTTTTTTTTTTTCCCCCCCCCTTCCTATAACTGCCATCCATAACAACTGTTGCTGTTGCAAATTCCTCATCGCTCCTATCTGTCTCTCCAACAGATCCACTCGATCTGATAAGATTCGCATCAAAAGGCATTTATGGCAGATATAATCTGCAGTAACCCTTAAACTCTCTTTAAACTCCTACATCTGACAAGAAGTGCATATCACTGCAAAGGTAATTTTTGCTCCTTCACAATCTACAGACCCAGAAAATAACACTGTCTTATTCCTCTACAAAACACTGCACCAAGTTAATTAATAGCTATGGCTTATATTTTAAGTTTAATCAAGAGACTTGTCTCCAAAAACATATTATCAAGAAAGAACCCACTGTACTTACTACTGCAGCCTTTCTCTTGGATAGACTTAAAACAACAACTTAAATTATCTGATTCTGTGTTTGCTGCCTGACCTGCTGTGCTTTCCCAGTAACACACTCTCGACTCTGACCTCTAGCCTCTGCAGTCTTCACTTTCTCCCCTTTTTTATGAAGACTGATACAAAATAACTCTTCCAATTCATCTGCCATCTCTTAATCCTGCATTTCTAATTCTAATTATAAAAAAAGTCTGTTGTGTGGTGCACATTTTTTGTAAAAAAAAAAATAAAGTCCAAGGGAGTGTGGTCCATAATTAATTTCTGCCATCCCAGCAAGCCCGGCGGGTTCTCGGGCATCCAATTCATCAGTAAGAATATTGCCTGTCTAAGGAGGATAAATTCAGTAGACCTAGGAGAAGAGATATCGGGTCTACTTTAACTTTTGGTCCTCATTACCCTCCCAATCTGTCCTGCCACAGCTCTCCAATAAATACGGAACCTCTTGCATGTCCAGAAGCAATGGGTAAGAGTACCCACACTTATTTTACATTTTGGGGCACAATGAAGATGCCCCTTTTTTAAACTTGGCCAGATGAATCCTGTGCAGAACTTTAACCGTATAGTGCACTTCCAATTGCAGATTGAGATCTTTTGCACGTCCTCCCATGTTTCAGAAGAGACCTCCACCCCTAGCTCTTGCTCCCAGACGTCATAACAGGTTAATATCCTGTCAGGCGCTGCCACCCAGCAAGCGATAGAGGGCACTAACCAAGAGGGTGCTTATGGAACATACAGACGTTGTTGCTATCGAGCGTAGTCGTCTTCTGGATGAAATTCCCTAGCCTGAAAAACATGGAAAAGATCTCTGCTTGGCAGTCCATATTTGTGGCTCAATTGCTCGAAAGGCATCATAACCTCCCCCTCCAACAAGTCTCCCAAACTGGAAACTTCTCTCACTGCCTATAGTTTGAACCCTGAGTCCATCATCCCTGGTCAGAACCCTGGCATACCAACTATGGGCATAAGTGGCAAAGTCTTGGATAAACAACCCTCACTCTGACATGTCGCCATCCATGCCTTGACCATACTAATGACAATGGGGTTCTGGCAATGGTCCATAACTGTCCTCATCTTATCAGTGATCAACAGGTTAATAAGAGGGAACTTTTGCCTGGGGGGTGCCTCTCCAGCCATATTGAGCCCAGATTCATTAACTGCCCAATTGCGCACACACGACAGCAGGGAACTCAAATGATACCTCCTGATATCTGAGAAATAGACTCCTCCCCCTCCTTGAGGCAACTGCAATTTTAAGTTTGAGGGGCCACCCACTATTCCAGACAAAGGAACTAAACCAACCCCTAAGTTTCTGCTGCGTTGACCTGGGAAAACCTTATAGGGAGCATACGCATGGGATAAAGCAAATTCATCTTAATGAGGGCTATTCAGCCCAAACATGAAATTGGAAGAGCCTCCTATCGCTGGAGATCCACCTAATATTATCAACCAAGTGAGCAAAGTTAGTCTGAAATAACCGATCAAACATGGGGGTAATAAAGATACCTAAGTATCAGAAACCCACCTGTAACCACTTAAAAGGGAACCTAGGGCCACTTTCAACCTCTGGCACTTCCTTAAGGTTCCCCAAAGGCATACCTTCCGATTTTTTTTGCAAAATTGATCTTCTATCCTGAAATAGCCCCAAATGAATGATGCATTGTATCAGATGGGGTACGGAGGTCATCGGGTTCAATTAAAAACAGAAGGACATCATCCGCATACAGTGTAATCTTGTGTACCCTCAATCCCACTTCCGGAGCGGTTATGTGGATGTTCTGACAAATCGCCTTTGCCAGCAGCTCTTTCACCGTTGTTGTTTACATTGGTGATAGGGGGCAGCTTTGACGACTACCCCTACCAATCCTAAAGTTGCCAGACTTCACCCTGTTGGAGATGACTGTGGCCAGAGGGTGGCAATTATAAAACCTCCACCCTCCCAACAAAAACCCCAAGCAACCCAAACCGCTCTAAGACATAAGCGATACGGCCATTCCATCGGTCAAATGCTTTCTCTGCATCTAACGAAGTCAACAACCCTGGGTCGATTCGTCGCCAACAAACTTGGACCATATTCAGAACCGTCTAATATTATTAGAAGACGTGCGGCCCCTTATAAAGCCCGTCTGGTCCTCTTTGACGAGATCCTTTTTGACAATATGGGGCAACACCTTCTCCAATCTCAGCGCCAAGATCTTAGACAGAATCTTGAAATCTGAATTTAGTAGAAGGATGGGCCTGTATGAGGCACAATCCATAGAAACCTTTCCCTCCTTTAATATTGGCTTCTCTCAAAGATGGTAAGTATTCATGCATATAGGAGTGATTGTACATCTCTAACATTGGCCCTAACAGAATCCCTATAAACTCCTTATAAAACTCACCTGGGAGACCATCAGGGCCAGGTGCTTTCCCACTCTGAAGTTGCCTAGCTGCCTCATGTATTTCCTGAACTGTCAAGGGGGCATTAAGGAGGTCCAGCTTCTTTTCTTTATTTTTTAAAAAAAAAAGCATCCATTTTAGCCCACCTGTCCTCTCAAACCTTCGGACTGATACATTTCAGAGTAAAAGCTCCGAAAAGCTTCATGAATCCTTTTGGCATTGTATGTTAAGGACCCCGGTGCTGTCACTAATTACAGTAATGGATTGGGGAGCATGCTTTTTCTTAGTCAGATATACTAAACATTTCCCTGGCCTATCCTCCTACTCGAACAGCCTTTTGTATAGTAAAAGCCAGTTCTTTCTTTGCGGTTTATGTAAGTATTGAATGCAAGACAGCTCGAAGGCCATGATCTGCTGTAGCTTAGTCACCAAAGGCTGCGCAAAATATGCCACCTTGGTGGCTTTCAACTGCATCTCAAGTAGAACTCTGCTGTCCATCTGAGGCCCCCCCCGCCTCGCCTTCTGTCATTTCCAGCTAGCCAAATAGGAAATAGATAATCCCATAGCATAGACAGATTGCTAGCCGTGCCTGACTTGATGGTCAAGAACCACTGAAACTCCTTCAAAACGTATTCCACAAATTTGGGATCCTTAAGGAGAAAAGGATCCAGATGCCAGTGCCACAAACCTTGGCCTTAACCTCCAAATAACCGCTGCGTGGTCAGAGATAGCTACATTCCCAATTTTACATCCCATAATTGAATCCAGAAGGGTGGAGGGAGCTAGAAAAAGATCAATCCTCATGTGACATTTATGTGGGTTTGGGGAAAAAAAAGCTGAAGTCCCTGCTGGTAGTGTGAAAACTCTCCAAATATCCACCAGCCCTAACTCCTCACATAAGTCATCCAACTACTTGGCCTGCGAAGAAATAGTTGGGGGCTCACTAGGCCTCCTGACAACAGTTGGATCCAAAAGGCAATTAAAATTCCTCCCACCCCCCGCCCCATTAACAATACCTTTTTAAAAAGAGCCCGATTAATAATAATGTGCTGTGTTCCAAAGGCACTCAACTTAGAAAAGGGCTAACCAAAAATTTGAGGGGATGCGCCGGAGGGCAATAGACATTTAAAATGCCATATTCCTCCCCATGTAGGGCCTTCGGTATCACAAACCGTCCTTGATCATCTTTCAGATGCTCTAATAATGTGAACGGAAGATTTTTCTGAATAAGTACCACCACTCCCTTACTTTTTAGTAGTAAAGGATGAAAAGAATACCCAGTCGTAACCCCCCTGTTGTAACTTCAGGTGTTCTCCACCATCAAGATGGGATTCCTGCAACAGAGTGGGTGGGGGGGACTGAGAGACACCAGGCAATGGGCACTGTGATTCAGTGGTTAGCATTGCTGTGCACGCGCCAGGGAATCTGGTTCGATTCCAGCCTCTGGCGACTGTCTGTGTTGAGTTTACACGTTCTCCCCCGTGTCTGCGTGGGTTTTCTCCGGGTGCTCCGGTTTCCTCCCACAATCCAAAGATGTACAGGTTAGCTGAATTGGCCATGCTAAATTGCCCATAGTGTTAGGTGCATTAGTCAGAGGGAAATGGGTCTGGGTGGGTTACTCTTCAGAAGTTCGATGGGGACGTCTTGGGCCGAAGACGATGGGGACGTCTTGTTACCACACTGTAAGAAATCTAATCTAATATCCCCTTTCAGAGAGCATTGAACCCCTGGATGGGAGAACCAAGCATACAATGCATCAGGCACAAGTAAATAAAGACCCCGAGTCGCAGAATTGAGAGTAGTTTTTGTACACAATCATAACTACCTGTTTCCACTCTTAATAAAGCCAATGATCTTTATGCTTTAACAACCTTCTTAGTTTATTTTGTCATTTTAAAGGGGCACATCACTGTTCTTGCACCTTTTCAAAAATTGTACCGGAGGCTCACTGATGATGTTACCTATTATGGTGACGAAACATCTGAAAACGAACCTTCCAGCTCAGTGAGCAAACATACATCCAAAAGTTGTACCATTAAGAGCCATGGTGCAATAATCATACTGCATGATTCTTCGTGGCAAGAACAGGAAGGCAGATTACTACCTAAATGGAGTCAATTTAGGTAAAGGGACAGTACAGAGATCTGGGTGTTCTTGTACACCAGTCAATGAAGGCAAGCATGCAGGTAGTGAAGAAAGTTAATAGCATGCTGGCCTTCATAACAAAAGGGATTGAGTATAGAAGCAAAGAGATTCTTCTGCAGCTGTACAGGGCCCTGGTGAGACCACACCTGGAGTATTGTGTGCAGTTCTGGTCTCCAAATTTGAGGAAAGACATTCTGGCTATTGAGGGAGTGTAGTGTAGGTTCACGAGGTCAATTCCTGGAATGGCAGGACTATCTTAAGATTGGAGCGACTGGGCTTGTATACCCTTGAGTTTAGAAGACTGAGAGTGGACCTGATTGAGACATATAAGATTATTAAAGGATTGGACACTCTGGAGGCAGGAAACATGTTTCCGCTGATGGGTGAGTCCTGACGCAGAGGACACAGCTTAAAAATAAGGGGTAGGCCATTTAGAACAGGGATGAGGAGAAACTTCTTCACCCAGAGAGTGGTAGGTGTGTGGAATGCTCTGTCCCAGAAGGCAGTGGAGGCTCAGTCTCTGGATTCATTTAAGAAAGAGTTGGATAGAACTCAAGGATAGTGGAATCAAGGGTTATGGAGATAAGGCAGGAACAGGATACTGATTGAGGTTGATCAGCCATGATCATAATGAATGGTGGTGCAGGCTTGAAGGGCAGAATGGCCTACTCCTGCACCTATTGTCTATTGGTGTGTCAAGCTTGTGGCGACCCCTTATCCTAAAACAATTGCATCTTGTTCTAGATTATTTCACAAGAGGAAACAGCTTTTTTACATCTACTTTGTCAATCCCCTTTAGCATCTTTATGTACCTTGATTAGATCGCCTCTCATTCCTCTAAACTCGAGAGTATAAGCTTAAGATGCTCAATCTCCCTTTATCAGGCAAGCCCCATATTTCTGGAATCCATCAAATCAGACCTCCTTTGAGCTGCTTCCAATGCAAAAGATGATCAGGCTGAAACATTTGCACCAATCTTCAGCCAGAAGTGTCAATTGGGCAGTTGGGTTCCGTCATGGTCTTCAGCATCGTAGATACCAGTCTTCAGTCAATTTAGTTCACTCTGTCTGATATCAAGAAATGGTTGGAGGCACTGGATACTGCAAAGGTTGTTGGCCCTGACAATATTAGAATCCCTACAGTGTAGAAACAGACCCTTCGGCCCAACAAGTCCACACCTCCAAAGAGTAAACCACCCAGGCTCGTTTTCCCCCTCCCAATTATCCTATATTTACTCCTGATTAATGCACCTAACCTACACATCCCTGAACACTATGGGCAATTTAGCATGGCTAACTCACATAACCTGCATAGATTTTGGATTGTGGGAGGAAACTGGAGCACCCGGAGGAAAAACACGCAGACATTGGGAGAATGTGCAAACTCAACACAGTTGCCCGAGGCTAGAATTGAGTCCAGGTCCCTGGCACTGAGGCAGCAGTGCTAACCACTGAGCCATTGTGCTGCCCCAACTAATCCTGCAATAGAACTGAAAACTTGAGATCCAGAACTTGCTGCTGCCATAGCCAAGCTCTTCCGGTATATTTATGCCAATGTGGGAAAATTGCCCAGGTAGGTATCGTCCGTAAAAAGCAGGACAAATCCGACTGCCCATCAGCCTACTTTCAAAGGGACAAACCAAAATTGTTTTTGCTGCTTCAGGTGCAATCTCAATCATACCTTGTACAGTTGCAATTCCATTTGTCTTCTCTATTACCTGCTGCCTGGAGACTAGTTATCTGCAAATGCACATGGACACCTTCATATCTCTGCACTGAAGTACTCTGAAGTTTCTCTCCATTTAAAAAAAAATTATCTTTCTATTCCTTCAATCAAAATGGATAAGTCTATACTTATCCAACTATTTCAGTGTCATCTGTAAACTTGGCTATAGTGCCTTCTATTTTTCTGATTAACCTGTTCAGTGATGTTATTACAAACTTTTGGAGAAGATGGGATTTGAACCCAGGCCTCCTGGTCCAAAGGTAGAGATAACATCACAGCACCACTAGAGTATCTTCTATTTCTGCGTTCAAGCCGTTAATCAAGATTGTAAGTAGTTGTGGCACCCTATTAGTTACATCTAACCAACTAGAAAAGAACCATTTTTCCAACTCTCTACTTTAAGACCATATGACACAGGAGCAGAAATTAGGTCGTTCAGCCATCGAGTCTACTCTGCCATTCAATCATGGCTAAGTTTCTTAACCCCATTCTCCTGCTTTTTCCCATTAACCCTTGACAATCCAGAACCTATCTTTCTCTCTCTCTCAAATATACTCAAAGGCCTAGTTCCACAGCCTTCTGTCTGGCAGTGAATTACGTAGATTCACAACTCTGGCTGAAGAAGTTTCTCCTTATCTCCATTCTAAAAGGTCTTCCCTTTTACTCTAAGGCTGTGCCCTCGGGTCCTAGTCTCTCCCACCAATGGAAACAACTTCCCAACATCCACTCTGGCCAGGCCATTGAGTATTCTGTAAGTTTCAGTTAGATCCCCCTCGTCTTTCTAAACTCTATCAAATATAGACCCAGAGTCTTCAAATGTTCCTCCTCTGTTAGGCTGGTCATTCCTGGGACCATTCTCATGAATCTCCTCCTGAAGATGTTCCAGGACCAGTACATCCTTCTTGAGATAAGGGGCCTATTGATTATTTGATTAATTAATAAATTACCCCTCATACTATGTGATCTAATTTTGTGGTGTTTTCCAAATGGATGAATAATAGCAAGTTCTCATATTCTGCCATATTGTAAACCTGAAGTTAGGTTATCCAAGCCATGTGATACATTTGCTATATGAAATACATCTGATTTCTGGAGAGCAATTCCATTTGACTGTCTTAATTATATCAATGAGGGGCTAAATTTTTTCCCTTTTTAAAATTGTGCAGCATTTTGTTTTTATTTGAAAAGTGTGTTTGGCGCAGTGATAGTGTATGATTCTGCCTTTGAATGAGAGGCCTTGGTTCAAGCTCTATCTGTTTCAGAAGTGTATGATAACATATCTAGACATGTTGATTAGGAATTTTTTTTAAAAAGGGGTTAGTGATCACAAAATGCATAATTGGCCAAAGTAAAAGGTAATTCACTGAATTAATAGAATTGGAAATAAAACTTTACATCTTATTAATTGCAATCTCATGTATATTGTTTTAAAATTAGCTGAAACAATATTAGTTGAGTCTAGATTGGGTATGATTCAGACAAATTGTTAATGATCTGCACAGGTTTTGGAATCCATAAGTGTAAGCGCAAGGTTTTTAAGGAAACAAAAAAGCTGTCAATGTGGTGCTAATTTAGGCTGATCGTTTAGTGTTGATTAAACCAAACTGACAACAGTAGATTAGAATAAGCCTAAAACAATTCACAGTGCAATCCTTTTAGTTTATCTGTAACATTCTTTTAACACTCATATTTAAATGTTGTTGGCATACCATAATTACACATCTGAGCCTTGACTATGAAAGAACCTTTCGTTATATACCAATGGGGAAAAGGTATTGATTAATAACAAAGAACCCTTTGCCATTTTTAGCATCACTGGAAGAAATAAGATTTTTTTTTTTTCTCCTGTCCCTGTGGAATCTATATTTCTGTCTCAATGAGGATATTCTTTAATGTGTTAGGTAGCAGTATCAATGTGTTTGGTGGGATAGATTAGGAATATAGCTTGCAGTTCAAAAATAAGCATCTGTGAGATGCTGTGCAGAATCATATACCCGTTTCGATTTACCATCTCATGACCAAACTTCATGAATACCCTCGTCCTAACTGAAGAAGGAAACCAAGGAACAAGAGTTGTGCTTTTAGCCTCTTGAATCTGCTCTGCTAATGTGAGATGTCTTGTTGATTTGTGATCTAACTCAACCTACGCACACTTGTCTCTGTCCCATAATTCCTTAATATCTTTGGATAATAAAGACCTATCAAACTCAGATTTAAAGTAAGCAATTGATTTAGCATTATTTGCTGTTTTAAACCCAAACCTTTATAATTCTTTGTGTGTAAACATATTTCATTCCTAAAATGTCAAGCTCTGTTTTTGAAAAAAAATTAATGATAGGATGTATCTCCTCCACTGTTTTTATACCGACCAATCACCTTGATCTTTCTCAATTTGAAGGAATATGCTGCTTCGTATAAACTGTCAAAATAATTTAACCCTTGGGGTCCAGGAATAATTTTAGTAAACTTGTATTGTACCCTGCAGGCCACTATGTCGTTCCTAATATTTAGCGCTCAAAACTGGTCACACTACTTCACATAGTCTAATTACAATTCTGCATAGGTAATGCCTAACTTCTGCAGTTTAATTCTGGACCACTAGATATAAAGGCCAATATTCCATTAACCTTTTTGATTATTTTCTGTATCTTCTCTTGAGGTTTTAACAATCCTTGTACATATGTAGCAACATACTATGAAGTTGATTGTCTTTTAGAAATAATTTGTCACATCTTTCCTTGATTAACTGAGATTTGATTCCAAGATAGACTTTCAAAATGCTCATGGATATTGAAGTACTTTATCAGTTATATGATTTGTCCAGTCCTGTAAAGTGTAAAGTTACAGTATTAGTGTTATATCCATCTAAGCAAATGAGAGTATTGTGGAATGAGCAAACATGATAGGGTTAAGTAATAATTTCTCATTCCATGATTATGGTTTGAAATGATTGGCACTTGAAAAAATTCCAACTTGAACATAAACGAATTCACATTAGTGTCAATTAAAGAAAACCATTACAAATGTTCAAAAAGTACAACGCACTGTCCTAAGTTGGCAGCACCTTTCTGAGAGCTTTGAAACTGCTTCAGTGTTTTAATGCATGAATATATTAATACAAATCTTACTAAGAAGCAATTTCTGACTTAAACAAAAGAGCTAAATTTAAGAGATGAAATGGAAGAGACTGCCCTTCATATCAAAATAGACAAGCAGGATGCTGGAAGAATACAGCAAACTAGCCAGCATCATGAGGTGGAGAAGTCAACGTTTCAGGTATATCTCTTCTTCAGGAAGGTAGCAATTGATGAACTGTAAAAGTGAAGTCACTGGTAACTGAAGAAAGTGATTCACTAGTTGGCGTCATACGTTGGACAAAGGAAGATAGTTCAGGTCGTCAGAGGCCTATAACCTTAGACATTATTGTTGAAGGCTTATAATCTAGGAGCTTTCCTTTATTGGTCAGAGTATTGAGTACAGGATTTGGGAGGTCATGTTGCGGCTGTACAGGACATTGGTTAGGCCACTGTTGGAATATTGCATGCACTTCTGGTCTCCTTCCTATCGGAACGATGTTATGGAACTTGAAAGGGTTCAGAAAAGATTTACAAGGATGTTGCCAGGATTGGAGGATTTGAGCTATAGGAAGAGGCTGAATAGGCTAGGGCAGTGTTGGAGGCTGAGGGGTGACCTTTATAGAGGTTTATAAAATCATGAGGGGCATGGATAGGATAAATAGACAAAGTCTTTTCCCTGGGGTTAGGGAGTCCAGAACTAGAGGGCATAGGTTTAGGGTGAGAGGGGAAAGATATAAAAGGGACCTAAGGGACAACTTTTTCACGCAGAGGGTGGTACGTGTATGGAATGAGCTGCCTGAGGAAGTGGTGGAGGGTGGTACAATTGCAACATTTAAAAGGCATTTTGATGGGTATATGAATAGGAAGGGTTTGGAGGGATAGGGGCCGGGTGCTGGTAGGTGGGACTAGATTGGGTTGGGATATCTGGTCAGCATGGACAGGTTGGACCAAAGGGTCTGTTTCCATGCTGTACATCTCTATGACTCTACTATTTGTATCACAAATCTTGGATAATGATCTCCAAGATTAGAGAATCCAGCCATCATTGCTTAATGTTCAGCAGCATTGCCATTGCTGGATCCCACATGATTAATAAATTATGGATTAGCATTGACTTGAAACTTAAACCTGACTATCTATATTAATACTATGCATTGAGTAGCTCACTTCTGTCTCTCCAGATTTGTTCACTATCCATAAGGCACAGGTTAGGGGTGTGATTTGGTACCCTCCAGTACTCTACACTTGGCTGAATGTAGCTCCAATGACATTCCTTAAGATGGACACCTACCAGGATAAGTTGTTAATTAGCATCCCACCCAGTAATTTATGTGATCCCTTCCTCTGCCATGGGTACACGGTGATGTGAACCATTTACAAGCTGCTTTGGAGTACCTCAGCGTTCAAGAAAGTTGCGGCAACACCCTTCAACTCATGATCCCTGTTAACCTGGGCAACATGACAAGTTTCCTTCCACGTCTCAGACCAATCTGGTCTGGAAATATATTGCTATTGCTTCACTGTCATTGGGTCAAAACCTTGGCACTCTTTCCTTGTTGGCCCTGTAGATTGTCTATACAGTCTTTATGGTGGTGTAGGTAATCGAGGAAATGGCTCATCTCCACCTTATTAAGGGCAATTTAAGATGGGCAATAAATGCTGAGTTTGCCTGTGATACCTAAATCAGTTACAAGAATCATCCTCCATCGCCTTCTGTGTGGTTGAAGAGGTACTCCCTGGAATCATACTGTGGATTCTGGATTTCCTAATTTACTTTGCTCCCAGTCAAGTCATTCTCAAATTTAGCTCTCTGTGGAAATTAGTCCTCCCTCTTTGACTGCTACACAAAAGCTTGCAAATGTGATTCTCACCAGTGGATCCACTAAAGAGCCAATACAAGTGCATCATTGTACTTCGTCATCTTCCACATAAGAATTTCACCTCCTATCCATGTACTTCCTTGCTGATCTGGAGTTTTTCTTCAGGTTGAGTGGGGAAACAGTTAAGTTTGGCCTCCAATACAGAACAAAGTGCATCCTAAATTCTTAGTGTCAAGCAGCAGTATATAGATTAAGCTTCTGTGTGCACTCGGGCTGACCTCTAAAACATTATTACCATCATCATCATCGCCTTAATGGAGACATTTGAAAGGATGGTCCTTGGGCTAAAAAGATCCTCAATCAGCCTGATCCTGCCATATTGCACCCCTTACCCCCATCCCAAAAAATGATCCTGAGGGCCTCTTTTCTGTGAGGGAGACATTGATGATGAAATTCAACATTGTCTCCAGTGTGCCAGTGTAGCCTTAGGCCATTTGTGGAATTGAATGTTTGTTGAAAAAGTGTCAATTTCATGGTCTGTATGACCTGCCTTTCTGTGTGCCTTGGAGGCATGTACAGTGGCCACCTCAAATTTTTAGAGAAATATTAGCATTGATATCTTTACAAAATCTTGCAAATGCAATGGCAGGATGGACATTTCCGTTCTGGTATCCTTCTCAGGCCAACATCCCCAGCATGGAAACATTGGTTACATTAATTAGCTGTGTTGGTGGGTCGTGTCTCCATGTGGCTGAGTCAAGTCTTTCAAAATGGAGGAATGCGAATGCTGGATATCAGAAACTGAAAAAATGGCTGGAAAATCTCAGCAGATTTGGCAGCATCTATGCAGAGAAAGCAGTGTTAACATCTTTTGGTCTAATGACCCTTCAGAATTGTGGATGTAAAGCATTTGGCCAGTCCTGTTATATCTCCACAATGTAGAGCAGACCATATTGTGAGAAGCCTACATTCTGTCAGGAAAAGTGACCCTGAGCTTCCTGTCGCCTACCACTTCAACACACCATGCTCGCTGGCTAACCTCTTTGTCTTGGACTTCAGTGCTCCAGGGAAACTCTGCGCAAATTGGAAAAACAGCATCTCATTATCCACTTAGGAACCCTGCAACCTTCAGGACTCAATATTAAGTTAAATAATTTAGGCCCTGAGCACCTTATCCCAGGTCCTTACCCACCCCATACAACCTGGCCTTGTCATCACACAGGCTACTACCACAACCAGCATATTGTTAGCTACTAATGGTCCCTGTAAGCAGCTTTTGCTCCACCCAGATTTACCTGTATCCATTTCTTTGTCTGTCCAGTTGTTGTTCTTTCTATCTGGGTTCCATCTCCACCTGTTGTTTACTCCTCCCTTCCTCCACCCCATTGTCAGCATACATATTAGCCTTTTTCTATCTACCGTCAATTCTGAAGAAGGGTTACTGGACCTGAAATGCTCACTCTGCTTTTTCTTCATAGATGCTACCAAACCCTCCAAAATAAACTCTATTCTGAGCCCACTGATCAGGAGGGCAGAGAAAATGCTAGAAGGATGTTTTTTGAAGCCTTTCTGCAAAATACTTCAGCATCTCCAACCCCTGAAAGTTTCTTAATATTCAGGTGACATCCAGGGAGGAGTACAAAAATAAGAGCATGCCACCTACTTGCTTCGTCAACTGGTATGCGCATCCAATATTGGACTATTTAGTCACCTCAGGACCCACAGCTACAAGTAGGAGAAGGTCATCCTTATCCAAGGGATTGCTTAAGGCAACACCCCTTGATGATCTTTAATTAAAATGGCCATGCTTAAACCAGTTTTACGAAGGATTATATTTAAAAATAAATCTTTTTGCAGAAGTAATGACAAGTGGTATTCTTAAACCTGTTATGTGATCAAAGGCTAAAAGTTATTAAAGCTGTTTGCTATGAGCTATCATTAAATTTGCATTTCCTGAATTTGAGAAGCTTTCATTATGTGTATGTTATTAAACCATATTGAGACTAGCGCTTTGCAAAGTAGCACAAGTGTTCTGATGGTCATCATTGTAAATGATAGTGGAGCATTTAAAACTGCATTATATGCATTACTTCTCTAAGTTGAACTTTACAATCTTAGAAATGTACAGCACGAAACAGACCTTTCAGTCCAACTCGTTCGTGCCAACCAGATATCCGAACTTAATCTAGTCCCATTTGCCAGCACTTGGCCCATATCCCTCTAAACCCTTCCTATTCATATATTTATCTAGATACCTTTTTAAATGTTGTAATTGAACCAGCATCCATCACTTCCTCTGGCAGCTCATTCCATACAAGCATCACCCTCTGAAAAGTTTGCCCCTTCGGTCCCTTTTAAATTTTTGAGTATACTTACAGGACATTTTCACGGCAAAAGTTCCATTAGGTCTATACTTTATATGTCAATTTAATACCCCCTTCCAGATCATTTGAATCAAATATGAATGGGTTCTAGACACAATTCGATGTTTCCAGAGGAAAGCAAAAGTTTTGACATTTGCTGAGCACGCAAAGTAGGATTGCAGTCAAGAATGAAGAGTCGAGTTGGTTACAGTCAGTTTAACTTTTCTTGTTCTTGATATTGTACACAATTGATTTTCAGTAAGTTTAACTGTTGATTTATTACCAGGAAATTATAGACCAGTTAGTCTGACCTCAGTGGTGGGAAAGATGCTGGAGTCTATTATAAAGGATGAAATTACGACACATCTGGATAGTAGTAACAGGATAGGTCAGAGTCAGCATGGATTTATGAAGGGGAAATCATGCTTGACGAATCTTCTGGAATTTTTTGAGGATGTAACTCTGAAGATGGACGAGGGAGATCCAGTAGATGTAGTGTACCTAGACTTTCAGAAAGCTTTTGATAAAGTCCCACATAGGAGGTTAGTGAGCAAAATTAGGGCGCATGGTATTGGGGGCAAGGTACTAACTTGGATTGAAAGTTGGTTGGCTGACAGGAAACAAAGAGTAGTGATAAATGGCTCCATTTCGGAATGGTAGGCAGTGACCAGTGGGGTACCGCAGGGATCAGTGCTGGAACCGCAGCTTTTTACAAAATTTATATTAACGATATAGAAGATGGTATTAGTAATAACATTAGCAAATTTGCTGATGGTACTAAGCTGGGTGGCAGGGTGAAATGTGAGGAGGATGTTAGGAGATTACAGGGTGACCTGGACAGGTTAGGTGAGTGGTCAGATGCATGGCAGATGCAGTTTAATGTGGATAAATGTATGGTTATCCACTTTGGTGGCAAGAACAGGAAGGCAGATTACTACCTAAATGGAATCAATTTAGGTAAAGGGACAGTACAAAGAGATCTGGGTGTTCTTGTACACCAGTCAATGAAGGTAAGCATGCAGGTACAGCAGGTAGTGAAGAACGTTAATAGCATGCTGGCCTTCATAACAAGAGGGATTGAGTATAGAAGCAAAGAGGTTCTTCTGCAGCTGTACAGGGCCCTGGTGAGACCACACCTGGAGTATTGTGTGCAGTTCTGGTCTCCAAATTTGAGGAAAGACATTCTGGCTATTGAAGGAGTGTAGTGTAGGTTCACAAGGGCAATTCCTGGAATGGTGGGACTACCTTACGCTGAAAGACTGGAGCGACTGGGCTTGTATACCCTTGAGTTTAGAAGACTGAGGGGATCTGATTGAGACATATAAGATTATTAAAGGATTGGACACTCTGGAGGCAGGAAGCATTTTTCCGCTGATGGGTGAGTGCCGAACCAGAGGACACAGCTTCAAAATACGGGGTAGACCATTTAGGATAGAGATGAGGAGAAACTTCTTCACCCAGAGAGTGGTGGGTGTGTGGAATGCTCTGCCCCAGAGGGCAGTGGAGGCCCAATCTCTGGATTCATTTAAGAAAGAGTTGGATAGAGTGCTCAAGGGTTATGGAGATAAGGCAGGAACAGGATACTGATTAAGGATGATCAGCCATGATCATATTGAATGGTGGTGCAGGTTTGAAGGGCAGAATGGCCTACTCCTGCACCTATTGTCACTGTCACCAAAGGTGGGAGGAGGTAATGTTTCTGTCCCTATTTGTTACTCTGGAAAGAATATATCTCAAACAAATGGATGAATTTCAACAAAACATGGTGTCAAGGGAGAATGGAGTAGATTTTGGCAAACGAACAAATTAAGATCTGGATGTGGAGGTTTTTAAGGGTCTATTAACATTGGGATTTGAATGAATATTCTTGTTTGAAAGAATAGTGTGGATTTTATTCAGAATGTTAGAGATTGACGCAGCTATGAATATATTAAGAGTCTTCTGAGCAGACTTTTATTTATTTCTTCATTCAAGGATATGGGCATCACAGGCCAGTGTTTAGTACCATTTCTTGTTGCCTTTGAGTAGGTGAAGATGAGCTGCCATTTTTAGCTGCTGCAATCTGGGGCTGGCAGACAGTTCCAGGATTTTGGCCCAGTGACACTGAAGGGGCAGGGAAATATTTCCAAGTCAGGATAGTGAGTGGCTTTTTTGAAATTGCTGTTTAAGGATTCCTAAAGCATATTTTAATATATGGTACAGACTGCTGATATTGAGCATCAATGATGGAAAGAGTGGAAGTGTATCAGTCAAGCAGGCTGATTTGTTCTGGATGATGTCCAGCAATTGAGTGTTTTTGGACCTTCCATTATCTAGGTAAGTGGGGAGTAACCCATCACACTTCTGACTTGTGCACTGGGGAATCCAGAGAAGAGTTACTTGCTGCAGGCTTTCTAACCTGTAGTCACTGTATATATTTATGGCTAGCCTAGTTCGATGTTTGGTTATTTAGTAACTTCTAGGATGTTGAAAGTGGAGATTTAAGGATGGTAACACCCTTGAATACCAAGGAATGTTAGTTAGATTTTCTATTGTTGGAGATGATAATTTCCTGGCGCGAATGTTTTCAGTCACTTATCAGCCCCAGTCTGCATGTCCTCAAGGGATTTCTGCATTTCGACATGGGCTACTTCAGTATCTGAGGAGTGACGAATTGTGCTGAATATTGTGCAATCATCAGTGAACATCCCCACTTCTGACCTTTTTATGATGGAAAGAAAGTCATTGTTGAAGTAGCTGTAGATGGTTGAGCCTAGGACACTACACTGAGGAACTCTTGCACCTGGAACTAAGGTGATTGGCCTCTACAACCACAACCATCTTCCTATTGTGACTCCAACCAGCAAAGAGCTCTCTTTCCCCCCCCCCCCCCCCCCCCCCCCGATTCCTATCGACTCTAGTTTTGCTGAGGCTCCTTAGTGCAGTACTCAGTCAAATGCAGCTCTGATATCAAGGGCAGTCATTCTCCCCCTCCCTCAGGAATTTAGTTTTCTTTATCCATATTTGAATTAAGGTTTTAATGTGATTGATAAATTCTTGATGTCACAAGTAATTAAGGGCTATGGGGAGAATGTGGGTAGGTGGAGTTGAAATGCCCATCAGCCATGATTGAATGGCGGAGTGGACTCGATGAGCCGAATGGCCTTACTTCCGCTCCTATGTCTTATGGTCTAAGGTCAGGAGCTGAGTAACCCTGGCAGAACCCAAACTAGACTTCAGTGAGCAGGTTCTCACTAAGCAAATACTGCTTGATAGCTCTGGTGACACCTTGCATCTGAATTTCTTGTCATCTATACTGATGATCTAGAGGAGACTGAGAGATAATTGACCAGATTAGTTTTGTTTGTTTTTGTAAAGAGTATACCTGGGTGGATTTTTCCACATTTTGTTGGTTAGATGCTACTGTCTTAGGTTGGCTAGAGATGAGGCAAGTTCTGGACCACATGCCTTCAGTGCAATGGCTGGAATGTCATCAAAGTTCCACAGGCATTGCAGTTTCCAGTGCCTCCAGTGTTTCTCAATATCACACGCTGTGAATCGAATTGACTAAAGAGTGAAAATTGTGGATCACTGGAAGAGGCAGAAGTAGGTCATTTTGTCAACATTTCTGGCAGAAGATTGTTGTGAATGCTTTAGTCTTGTCATTTACACGGATGTGATGGGCTCCCTACTGTTGAGGATGGATATCACCTGTTGAGGAGCTGCCACCTCCGGTAAGTCATCTTGTTTCCCATTAACCATTCATGACTGGATGTAGCAGAATTGCAGAACCGAGATCTGATCTGTTCATTGTGAAATTGCTTAGTCTGGTCAGTCACTTTCTATTTGTTGTTTGGCACATAAGGAGTCCTGTTTTGCAGTTTCACTGTGTTGATGCCTCATTTTTAGGTATGCCAGGTATACTCCTAGCATGTCTTCCTGCAGTCGTTGATGAACAAGCAGTATTCCCCTTTTTTGGTGGTGGTGGTAGTAGTAGATTGGGGGATGCGCTAGGTAACACCATGATGTATGCTATGGGGTGACAGATTGTGATGACTCACATCACCTCATGGATTCCCAGTCTTGTTGCGAGGAGTGACTATCTCCAATAAGAGAGAACCTAGCCAATGGCCCTTGATATTCGGTGATGTTACCATTGGTGTCCAGCATCACAGGTGCCGGTCTTCAGTCAATTCAATTCCCTCCACATGCAGTTCAAGTCTATGTGCACCAGCAACATTCCAGTAGTAGTATTGAAGAATTTTGCTCCAGATCTTGCTGCGCCCCGAGCCAAGCTGTTCAAGTACAGTTACAGCACCAGCATCTGCCTGACAATGTGAAAAATTGCCTAAGTATGCTCTCTACACAAAAAGGAGGACACATCCGAACCAGCTAATTCCCGCTCCATCAGTCTACTCTTGATCGTCAATAAAATGAAGGAAGGTGTCATCAACACTACAATCAAGCATCATGTGCTCAGCAATTGCCTATTTACTGAGGCCCAGTTTGGGTCCTACCAGGGCCATTTAGCTCCTAACCTCATTACAGTCTTTAATTCAAACATTGTCAAAAGATAGATTCCAGAGGTGAATTAAGAATGACATCAAATATACATTTGATCAAGTTTGGCATTGAGGAGCCCAGCAAAACTGGAATTGGAGTCACATCTAGCACGTAGGAAAATGGCTGTGGTTGTTGAAAGTCAGTCATCTCCCCTCCAGGACATCTCTGCCAGAGTTCTTCAAGGTTGTGTCTGAGGCCCAACTATCTTCAGCTGTTTCAAAGTCTATCCCTCTATCATAAGGTCAAAAGTGGGGATGTTTGCTGATTGCACGATGTTCAGCACTAGTCACAACTCCTCAGACACAGAAGCAGATGTTGTTCAAATGTAACAAGATCTGAACAATATTCAATTTGGGGCTGACGGGTAGCAAGTAACATCCATGCCAAACAGTGACTATTCCAGGAAGAGATAATCTAGCCAATGGTCCTTGACGTTCAATGGCATTACCGTCACTGATTTCCCCCACTATCAACATCATAGAGGTTACCATTGACCAGAAACTCAACTGGACTCAGCATATTAATACTGTGGCTGCAAGAGCAGATCAGAGGCTAGGAATCCTGCAGCAATTAACTCCATCCTTGAACAGCCCCCCCACCAAAAAAAAGCCTGTCAACCATCTACAAGGTCCATAGTCAAGAATGTGATGGAATATCTCCCACTTGCCTGGATGAGCGCCAACAACACTCTAGGCCTGACACCATCCAGGACAAAGCCTGTTTTATTGGTACCACATGCACGGCATGCACCCCCTCCCCAAAGTAGCAAGTGTGTACCATCTACAAAATACATTGGCAACTTTCTGCAATGTTTCTTAGACAGTACCTTCCAAACCCTCCCTTGTCGAAGGACAAGGGCAGCTGGTACATGGGAACACCACCACCTTCAAGTTCCCAACAAAGCCACTCACCATCCTGACTTGGAGATGTATTGATATTCCTTAGAGTCTTGGAATTCCCTCCCTTATGCCATTTGGGTCAAAATAAAGCTCATGGGTTGCCGCAGTTCATGAAATCAGCTCATCGTCACCTTCTCAAGGGTAACATGGACAGGCAACAATTGTAGGCCAGCCAGTGATGCTATCGACCCACGAGAGGAGAAAAAACATTTTGGCACTTGCACCAAACATTTGTAAGGAAGACTTTACTGTTAACCAAGCTGAGTTTGTTGACATTGTTTTTGGTGCCTTAGTCGATTCCATGTAGTCTGACTAGTTTTATTTCCTTTTTAAGCAATTGATGCAACTTGGTCACTTGCTGGACCATTTCTGAGAGCAGCTGGGAGCTAACCACTTTGCTGTTCGTGCTTGATCTGGTTCACATGTGACAAGATTGATGATAATGTGATTGCCCAGAAGGCAGTTAAGAGCAAATGAGGGATGGGCAATAAATGCTGGCCTAGCCAGGGATGACCTCTTGCTGTGAGCAAATGAAAAACATCCATTGCACTGTGATTGGCACTTGTTGCCACCTCAGACAATTGCTGCTGAAACTCTAATTTGAATCTTTGGTACCTCCCAGGCTTGATTGATTGATTGGTTTGTTTGTTTGTTTCTAAATTGGCTTCCCATCCTATCTTTTGTATAAAGTTTAGCTATGCTAGAATCATGTACTAGTTTACTTATCATACCACCTTTGCTGACTTGTGGTCCCTCAATTTAACATGATCTTCTTTTAATTCACTAAGGCCTAATTTATAACTGAAAATTATGTATTGTGAGTACTATCTCGTTCCTTCCTCGGGCTTTCGTGATTTCTAACCTTCATTTAAAACGGTTTCTGTCCATGATAGTATATTCTATAGATGCTGAAATTGAATTTGTTGAGCGACAGTTCACTTTCTGAACCATTTATAAAGTCAGAAGCTACTAGGTGCAGATCTACCAGTATGTGTGTGACCTTGTGCAAGATCTGTAGTCCTAGTGCAAAGTAAAATGAAGCACTGATTCATCTTCCCTCCACTGTTTGGTCATTGAAAGTACAGTGCATGGTTTTCCTGCAATTTTGCACATTTGAGTTAGTGCCAGATGCAGCGGATGCTCTTAATAAAATGACAACAGTAATTTAGTTTTGTCATTTGAACTGGCACTAGCTACATGGCTCAAAAATGCAGTATTAAAGCAGTTGAGTGTATGTCGAGTCTAATTCTTTTTTCCATTTTCCAGAGAGCTGCGTTTCCATTAACTTCAGGAAAATGCACTGGCAGATTCATTTAAAATAAGCTCAGCTCCACCCTTCATATAAGTGACTTAGCATACAAAATACAAATTAAGACTATAGAATTGCTTTTCATTAGCTTGTCATTTATTTATTTTATTGCACCCTAAGACAGCATGACTAAACACAAGCATAACTGTAAGACAAGTGATCTCAAAGAAGCTTAAAATTCTTGCTGTAGCATATGCTAACTATTACAAGATGCTTTGATGGAAGGATATTAAAATTACTGGTAATTGACATAAAATATGACAAAGTGTTTTAAGCTTTCTGAGCAAAGCAACACACATTACAGAGGATCGGCCCCGTAATGTAACTGATTAATGAAGGATTGCTCAGGCACATGCAGCTGATGTTATGAAAAATGAATTCTTTGTTGTCTTGCCGACAACCAGGCAACAGCAGCCGGAAGAAACTATTAATGGGAATCATTATCAATAGCAATATTTTCAAACTCTATTATGGCAATCAGGCAGGAATTTATTCAATAGATTTAGTTCATTTGGTGGTAATTGACAAATAATCAAAATTTATCAATGTACTTGCACACATTTCACTAACAATCAAGCAAAAGTGGTCCATTTACCACCTGACTTGATCCAAATTAGGACTAAATTGATGATCAATTAATCTTAGAAGGGGCAGCGTTGTATTTTGTAGAGGAGCAGCAGCAAAAGTGGCAAACAAATGGAGTAAAGACAGGAGATTAGTGGAATGAACAGAAAGGAGCTCAACGCGCCACGGATCGCAGCTAATGAGCATGCAGTTAGATTACAAATGGTTGGATTTATGGTGTCTGCCATTTTTATGCAATCTAAGGAAAAGGTGGGCAAGTTTTTCCATGTTAGTCATAAAGGAAACAAAAGTGCATTCAGTAATTATGCTATTAGTGCCAATATGTCAGTTTGTCCTTTGAATATTAAAACTTTTAAAATAAAAGTTTCACCCTAGGAAAGATATTATTTATGATGTATGATTTTAGATGTACAGGAGAAATCATGACTCAAGTAATGAATTGATACTCTGGGAGTGTCTTTAATACGACATTGATGTAATAAATGTATCCCTAAAGCTTTTAATTATATACATCTGACTTGACTGTCATTGTAATTATTTTACACAGGCTAGCAAAGGAAAAGCTCATGTATGAAAAAGAAGTAAAACAACAGGAAGAAAAGGTTGAGAAAATGAAAGTCGATGGGAATGATCAATATTTGGTTAAAAAGCAGGTGAGTTGCTTCTCGGTTTTAAGTTGTACTTGGAATAACTTATTGAGCATAACAGCTCCAAGATACTATGCCCTTATTAGTGTTTATCCCAGATGAAACAAATCATTAAAATATCAACTCCTTTTTGGAAACTGTAGTAACTTAACTGATTAGTAATCCAGATGTCTACACTCGTGATCTGGGGACCGAAAGTTAAATCCACCCCCTGAAGATTTTAATTATTTAGTTAATTATTATAATTATTTATCAGTTAATGTGGCATTAAAAGTCTAATTGGCATCAACTTAGGCACTGGAAAGAACAATGGCTTACCCTATTGACCCTATAAAGTCATTCATGCTAACCTCAGTGAGCCTGTGCTGAATTTGAGGGGTGTCCCATAGACTAGTTGAGCAACATTCTGGCATAGTTATGCCTATTGTCTATAAGGTATTACTGCTATCACCATCCCTGAGAATGTCCTGTTCGACGAAAAATACAAATCTGCCAGAGATTGCATACAGTCAGGGGGAAGTTACCTTCCCAGTTCACACCAATGACTGGATCTCAAGAAGTATTATGGCATCGGGGCAAACATGGGAAGGCAACCTCCTGACTGCCACCTAATATTCTGTTTCAGCTGATGCAATTTACCCTCCATTGGAAGAAGCGCTAAAGGCAAGAGCACCACATGTACCTTGGGTTATAGTTTTTAGTGTCCATGAAAAAGAGTGACTTGACATTGAAATTTGTGTATGATGTTACTGAATTGTGTGGTATACAGAATGACTAGCGATGACATTAGCTACCAAGAATGTCATTTGCATTGTCACTGCATTGTAGCAGTGTAAAACAACTTGCTTAACTTGTTCAAGTTTATGAGAAACTTTGTTTTTTAAGTAACTTGAGGTAAGCCAGGTACTCTTCAAATCCACAACAGGCAATTTTTCTTTTATTGAACTGTTTTGTGATTTTGTTGATACTGTCTGCTTTTGATTCTATGACTGGGGCATACTTGCTGGAGTGTGATGATAGTTACACTAACAACCAGCTTTAGATGGTCATTCGAGCTTATTTACACTTGTTGGGTGCAGCATAAATTTATGTTGAGGCACCTGTTCTATGCAAACAAAAAGGATGTTAATTTCTCGTGCCACATTTTGAGCTACCCACGTGCTTGGGGAAACTTAGTTCCCTTTGTTTGTTTCAGTGACAATGCCTCTGCCTATCAGAGTTATAGTGTCATAGTGTTGTACAACAGAGAAATAGACCCTTTGATCTAACTCATCCATGTCGACCAGATATCCAAAGTTAATCGAGTTCCACTTGTCAACATTTGGCCCATGTCCCTCTAACCCCTTTCTATTCATGTATCCATCCAGATGCTTTTTAAATGTTGTTATAATTGTACCAGTCTCCACCACTTCCTCTGGCAGCTCATTCTATACATGCACCACCCTCTGCATGAGGAAGTTGCCCTTTAGGTCCCTTTTATTTGTTTCCCCTCTCACCGTTAACCTGAGTTTTCGACTCTCCTATCCTGGGAAAATTTCACCCTATCCATGCCCCTCATGATTTTACAAATGTCTATAAGATCACCCCTCAACCGTGACGCTCCAGGGAAAATAGCCTCAGCCTATTCAGCCTCTCCCTGTAGCTCAAACCCTGTAACCCCAGCAACATCCTTGTAAGTCTTTTCTGAACCCTTCCAAATTTAACAACATCTTCAACACCATTTTCTCCTGTTGTATAAATTGTGATTCGCTGAGACCTCTCTACTGCCCTTTTTTTAAACATTGCAAATACTAATGTGACCATTACCAAGGTCAGTATTTATTGTCCATCTTTTAAAGGGTAGCTCATGGTGTAATAGTAATATCAATGAATTACTAATCCAGAGGCCCAGGCTAATGTTTAAGAGGCATAGGTTCAAATTCCACACTGGTAGTTGGTGGAATTTACATTGTTAGCAAAATCTGGAATTATAAAACAAGTTTCTGTAATGTTAACCATGAAGTGATCATCAATTATCATTTTAAAAAAAAAGCACCCTACTCAGTTCATATCCTTCAGGGAAGGAAATTTGTTACCCTTGCTTAGTTTGGGCTAGATGTGAATTCTGATAATGCAGCAATGTGGCTAATTCGTAACTGACCTCTGAGATGGCCAAACATGTCACTCATTCAAGAGCTATTAGGCCTTGCCAGCCACCCCTTACATTCTATAACTGAATAAATCCTTTTTAAACTCAGATCAGTTCCTGCGGATTGGAGGGTGGCTAATGTTATACCACTTTTTCAGAAAGGTGGGAGAGAGAAAACTGGAAATTAAAGACCAGTTAGTCTGACTCCGTGGTGGGAAAGATGTTGGAGTCTATTATAAAGGATAAAATTACGACACATCTAGATAGTAGTAACAGGATAGGTCAGAGTCAGCATGGATTTATGAAGGGGAAATCATGCTTGACTAATCTTCTGGAAAATGTTTGAGGATGTAACTCTGAAGATGGACGAGGGAGATCCAGTAGATGTAGTGTACCTGGACTTTCAGAAAACTTTTGATAAAGTCCCACATAGGAGGTTAGTGAGCAAAATTAGGGCGCATGGTATTGGGGGCAAGGTACTAACTTGGATTGAAAGTTGGTTGGCTGACAGGAAACAAAGAGTAGTGATAAAGGCTTCATTTTGGAATGGCAGGCAGTGACCAGTGGGGTACCGCAGGGATCAGTGCTGGGACCGCAGCTTTTTACAAAATTATATTAATGATATAGAAGATGGTATTAGTAATAACATTAGCAAATTTGCTGATGGTACTAAGCTGGGTGGCAGGGTGAAATGTGAGGAGGATGTTAGGAGATTACAGGGTGACCTGGACAAGTTAGGTGAGTGGTCAGATGCATGGCAGATGCAGTTTAATGTGGATAAATGTATGGTTATCCACTTTGGTGGCAAGAACAGGAAGGCAGATTACTACCTAAATGGAATCAATTTAGGTAAAGGGACAGTACAAAGAGATCTGGGTAATGAAGGTAAGCATGCAGGTACAGCAGGTAGTGAAGAAAGTTAATAGCATGCTGGCCTTCATAACAAGAGGGATTGAGTATAGAAGCAAAGAGGTTCTTCTGCAGCTGTACAGGGCCCTGGTGAGACCACACCTGGAGTATTGTGTGCAGTTCAGGTCTCCAAATTTGAGGAAAGACATTCTGGCTATTGAGGGAGTGCAGCGTAGGTAACGAGGTCAATTCCTGGAATGGTGGGACTACCTTACGCTGAAAGACTGGAGCGACTGGGCTTGTATACCCTTGAGTTTAGAAGAGTTTAGAATGAGGGGATCTGATTGAGACATATAAGATTATTAAAGGATTGGACACTCTGGAGGCAGGAAGCATTTTTCCGCTGATGGGTGAGTGCCGAACCAGAGGACACAGCTTAAAAATACGGGGTAGACCATTTAGGATAGAGATGAGGAGAAACTTCTTCACCCAGAGAGTGGTGGCTGTGTGGAATGCTCTGCCCCAGAGGGCAGTGGAGGCCCAGTCTCTGGATTCATTTAAGAAAGAGTTGGATAGAGCTCTCCAGGATAGTGGAATCAAGGGTTATGGAGATAAGACAGGAACAGGGTACTGATTAAGGATGATCAGCCATGATCATATTGAATGGTGGTGCAGGCTCGATGGGCAGAATGGCCTACTCCTGCACCTATTGTCGATTTAAAAATTCCCCTGAAAGAGTGATGTTGAGCTTCATTTTTGAACCACTGCAGATATGGTGTGACGATCATACAGTCATAGTATCCCTACAGTGCAGAAGCAGGCCATTTGGTCCATCGACTCTGTACTGACCCTCCAAAGAGCATCTCTCCCAGATTCTGCACCCCCACCATTCCAGAACAATAGTCATCCAGGCAAGTTGAGAATATATACATTATATGCCTAAGTTTTACTTTTGTAGGTAGTGCCCACCCCGTGGCTCAACACTTCAACTCCCCCTCCCACTCCAACAAGCACATGCAGGTCCATGGACGACTCCATTGCCAGACCATAGCAATACGACGGTTGGAGGAAGAGCGCCTCATCTTCCGCCAAGGAACCCTCCAACCACAAGGGATGAACTCAGATTTCTCCAGTTTCCTCATTCCCCCACCTTGTCTCAGTCAAATCCCTCGAACTCAGCACCGCCTTCCTAACCTGCAATCTTCTTCCTGACCTCTCCGCCCCCACCCCACTCCGGCCTATCACCCTCACCTTGACCTCCTTCCACCTATCGCATTTCCATCTCCCCTCCCCCAAGTCCCTCCTCCCTACCTTTTATCTTAGCCTGCTGGACACACTTTCCTCATTCCTGAAGAAGGGCTTATGCCCGAAACGTCGATTCTGCTGTTCCTTGGATGCTGCCTGACCTGCTGTGCTTTTCCAGCAACACATTTTCAGTTTTGTAGGGATGGACAAGTTTTAAGGAGTCAGCTGATCTATTTGCCACAGAATTACTCTGCTGTTGTAGGCACAGTATTTATATAGCAGGTCCAGTTAGTTTCTTATTAGTGGTAACTCCCAAGATGTTTTTGAATGGGTTTTCAGAAATACATATATCATTGAGTGAGTGTCGAGGGAAGAAGGTTGCGTCTGTCATTCGTAGCGTGATTGTTTGCCTTCACTGTGTGGCATGAATATTTCTTGCCATTTGAGCCCAAGCCTGAATCTTCTCTGGGTTCTGCTACATATGGACAGACTGTTTTGATATCTGAGGAGCTATAAATAGCACTGAATGCTGTTCAATTGTCAGCATATATTCCCAATTTTGACCGTATGCTGGTGAGAATGTCATTAATGAAAAAAACTGAAAATAATTGTATTTAGGATACTACCTTAAGGACACTCCTACAATAATAGTCTTGGAGCTGTGATACTTAGCCATCAATGCCACAATCACTCTTCTTGCACTAGGTGTAACTCCTGACTCCTATTGACCAGTGTTTCTGGAATTCCTTGATAGTAATCTCATTTAAATATTATCTTGATGTCCAGAGCAATCATTCTTGCCTCCTGAAAGTAACCACTTTTGTGCATGTTTGGGACAAGTCTGTAATGAGATCAGAACTGACTCTGGCAGAAGCCAAAATAAGTATCTGTGTGGATGTTTGTCTAAGTACTGCTTATTGACAACACTTTGCTTTGGACTTTTTGAGGTGGTAATCGGCCAGGTTAATTTCTTTTATTTTTCATGGACACTTTCCTACACTGTTGGGTTGCTAGACTGGAACAGTGTGACTAGGGGCTAGCGGAGCAAAAGCAGGTGTTTGATACTGCAGCCAGAATGTCACTATGACAGAAGCTTTGCTATGTTCTGGGCCTTCAGCATTTTTTTGGTATCATGCAAGTTATCTGAAGACTGGCATCTGCAGTGATGAGGACTCTAGCAAGAGACTGAGATGGGTCATCCCTCTGCATCTAGTCTTTCCCACAAGTGAAAACAACCACTCTGCATCTAACAACCTTACATGTTTCAGTCAGGTCGTTTTTTTGCCATAAGCTCTAACCAACGTGCTCAAATACTCTCTCCTCGACAAAAGTCCTTCCATGCCTTGAGTCAACCCAGTGAGCCTTCTCTGGAATGTCTCCAATGCCAGTATATTATTCCTTGGATAAGTGAACCAAAACTGTTCACAATATTCTAGGTGTGGTCTGACTAATGCCTTACATACTTTTAACAAGACCTCCTCTTTTTATCATTCATTCTCTTTCGAAATAAAGGCCGACATTTCATTTGCTGCTAGTCACTGAAGTTGTGTGCTAGCCTTTTATAGATGATTTAGATGTTACCTAATCCTAGCTGCTCTTTTTGTTTATTCCTTCCTTCATTTATTACTCTGCTGATCCTTACTTTCAACTCGATGTTCTCTTAACGTTCTCAATGAGCAGTTATTGCCTCATTGCTTAAGTGCTTCCTTACTCTGATAACCTTATCTGTATCAGGATCTGACTTAAGTGGAATTGTTTCACCATGTCAGATTTTCCTGAAGTTTTCTTTACCCCCCCCCCCCCCCCCCCCCCCCCCCCACCTCAGCTTTCTATCGGGGGAATAGGCAGAAATTACAGTGAAAGCAGATTTTAAAGCACTGCGATGGACGGAGGCCCTCTGTGCACAGTTGTTGCTGTTAACGTCATTTTGGACCAGCCTCTTCATTCCCCTACTTACTCTGTTCTTCTCTGTTCCATAAGCATGCTTATGGAACAATGTCTGTCTGGTTTCCAAACACCTTGCTTTTGGATATGTGTTGAAGTTTCAAGTGGGCTTCTCAAGGTCATTCTACTGATCTCAAAATTTAGAAATCGCTTGGGCTTACCTCCCTTGTATAGTCTAACTTTTAATTTCCAAGTCAGGTGATCCATTATCAGTATGTTGTGATAATCTTGTTGCTTTAAATCTTGATGAATCCTATCTTGATGTTTTACCAAAGATTTCTTTGGTATAAAACAGAAAATGTAAGAGAATCTCTGGAGATCCAGCAGCATCTGTGAAGACTGAAACAGTTAATGTTTCTTCAGAACCGATTTCTTTTATGTTCTTGTGTGAATGTTAATACCTTGGATCAGGGGGTCTTTAGTTAGGAGAATTATCACTGGGTGGATTTATTGGTTTTGCTTCATTTTACCCTTCCTTAATCTTAAATCCTATATTTATACAGGCACGGTAATATGGAGTTTGTGCAATTGAATCTAATTACGTCTTTGACCATTTCAAGAAATTTTGTTGCAGATCCATCATAGAAGCAAATAACAAAATCCTTTGAAATCAATGAAAAATTGCTTTTACCAAATGAGTTTGAGGTAGATTAGTAGTGAAGATAGACTTTGGTTATTGACCTTGGCAGCTAAATGTCTGTAATCTGTCTTCATTATGTCTGTTTGCATAGTGTCATTGGATTCTTAGAAAATTTCTAGTTGGTTGTAGAAGTACTCACTGTATACTTTGCATTTTATAAAATACAATTGGAACCCAGTGTATCATTCTTAAAAGAGATTGATTTGGTTTAATGTGTGATGTAGTATAATTTATTGTTTAAAAACTGGAACTGGACTGGTCCATTACTCAATTGCATCAGGTTTGTTTAAAATACAGATGTCTTAGTAAAATATCCAAATGATATTTTGGCACTGTTGTATGTGCAAATATAACAAAAATCACTTTATTTTCCATTACTTTCTTTGTTTGCTTTTATTTTGTTTATTCATGTAACCTCAGTTTGTGAGTCTTGTGCTTGTTCCTTGCTGGAAAGCAGACAATCAACCTGCTTCATAATCAGACCCATGTTTCAGCTTTGAGGAAAGCCCAAGTATTGGTAAGAGTTGTGATATTGTGATGGTAAAAGAGAAATGAAGCAAGGATAGTGGTGAAGGTACTTATAGTAATCTAAAAAAATAATTAAACTTATGACTGGATGTAGTCATGTATCTTTTTTCTGTTAACTTAGCTTTCTTTATTTCTTTATATCCAGTTCCTTTTCACTTTACTTATGCCCTTCTCTCTACATCATCTTCTGCACCATTACTAGTTGACAATAAATTAGCAACGCAAAAATCAAATAGCACAGGTGTTGGAAATCTGAACAAAAACAGAAAATATTGAAAAAATTCAGGTTTGACAGCATCTCTGAAAAATGAAATGAAGTAAACTTTATAGGTGATGACCTTTTGTCAAGACATGGAGAATTTAGGAAATGACATGTAAATTTTTGGTTGTCTATTTAAAATTCCAATCTCTGGCCAAAAGGAAATGTGAAACCAAGAGTATAACTTCAGTTTTTCATACTTAAAGTGAGAATGAGCAATGTTACTGTTGGCTTCTCTGCCAAAACAAAAGTCAGTGAAGAATTTCTGTGCTGCTTTTTAATGTCCCTCCAAAACAGTATAGCTAGGGATGCTTTTCTCTTCGATCTTGTGTCCCGTTGCTCTTGTGCCCTACGTTAGTGTTCAGACGTACTGTGCCATTCTATCATTCTCCGAAGTGATGTTAAATAAGGGATAAATTATGTTGATTTCAAGCTTTTTTTTTCCACATTGTATGAAATCTAGAGTGTAAATATTACTTAATATTTGTTCTCTCTTCTGACAGGAATTTGAGCATTCGTGTACATAATTTTGACTAGTTTTTAATGGATCACTATGTTGCTTGAATAGTTGGAAGATGAATTACAAGTAAATTGGATTTTGTCAGTGGAAATAATTTAGTGTGTCGTCAGTTTTTTTTTCTAATCTGTTGCTTATGATGTGGAAAAGGCAGACTTTCTAATTTGTTTACTGTGAACCCTTCTTGGTGTCAGTAAGCTTTAGTCTGGTAACTTTGTTTTGTGTTAATTCAGTGATTCACATTAGTTACTCAGGCTAGTGATCCCCTTGGATTGATGATTCTCCTTTCTAGTTACCATTAAGTTTTTAGTCAGAAAATAAATGGAAAATTGTTTAGTGAAATAAAATACAGGTATCTTAGATGTCATTGCTTTTCCTGCCAGTCTTTGACTGTTATGCCTGTCCTTTCAAGATGGAGTAAAACAGCAGAAAACTTTGATTCATTGTTGATATTCATTTCCATACTCAATATTTAACTTAGTCATAGAGATGTACAGCATGGAAACAGACCCTTCAGTCCAACTCGTCCATGCTGACCAGATATCCCAACTTAATCTGGGCCCATTTACCAGCACTTGGCCCACATACCTCTAAACCTTTCCTATTCATATACCCATCCAGATGCCTTTTAAATGTTGTAATTGTACCACCCTCCACCACTTCCTCTAGCAGCTCATTCCATACACGCAGCACCCTCTGTGTGAAAACGTTGCTCCTTAGTTCCCTTTTTATATTTTTCCTCTCTCACCCTAAACCTATGCTATCTGGTTTTGGACTGCGCCACCCCAGGGAAAATACATTGTCTATTTATCCTATCCATGCCCCTCATGATTTTATAAACCTCCTATAAGGTCACCCCTTAGCCTCGGACGCTCCAGGGAAAATAGCCCCAGACTATTTAGCCTCTCTCCTTAGCTCAAATCTGCCAACCCTGGCAACATCCTTCTAAATCATTTGTCAACCCTTTGAAGTTTCACAACATCCTTCTGATAGGAGACCAGAATTGCATGCAATATTCCAAAAGTGACCAAACAAATGTTCTGTACAGCCACAACATGACCTCCAACTCCTAAACTCTATACTCTGACCAATAAAGGAAAGCATACCAAATGCGCTTTCACTATCCTACCGACTTGCGACTCCACTTTCAAGGAGCTATGAGCATGCACTCCAAGGTCTTTGTTCAGCAACGCTCCCTAGGACCTTGCCATCAAGTGTATAAGTCCTGCTAAGATTTGCTTTTCTGAAATGCAGCACCTTGCATTTAGCTAAATTTAAGGTCCATCTGCCACTCCTCAGCCCATTAGCCCATCTGATCAAGTTTGTACTCTGAGGTGACTGCTCCTCGGATGCTGCCTGAACTGCTGTGCTTTTCCAACACCATTCTAATCTAGACTCTGGTTTCCAGCATCTGCAGTCATTGTTTTTACCTTCTTCACTGTTCACTACACTTCCAATTTTGGCGTCATCTGCAAATTTTCTAAATATACTTCCTATGTTCACATCCAAATCATTTTATATAAATGATGAAAAGTAATGAACCTAGCACCGGTCCTTGAGGCACTCCACTGGTCACAGGCCTCCAGTCTGAAAAACAACCTTCCACTACCACCCTCCGTCTTCTACCTTTTTGAGCCAGTTCTGTATCCTAATGGCTAGTTCTCCCTGTATTCCATGAGATCTAGCCTTGCTAACCGGTCTCCCCGGGGAACCCTTGTCAAACGCCTTACTGAAGTCCATGCAGACCACCTCCACTGCTCTGCCCTCATCAATCCTCTTTGTTACTTCTTCAAAAAAACTCAGTCAAGTTCATGAGACATGATTTCCCACATACAAAGCCATGCCTAATTAGTCCTTGCTTTTCCAAGTACATGTAAATCCTGTCCCTCTGGATTCCCTCCAACAACTTGGCCACCACTGACGTAAGGGTCACTGGTCTGTAGTCCCCTGGCTTGTCCTTATCACCTTTCTTAAATAGTGTACCATGATAGCCAACCTCCATCTTCCGACACCTCACCTGTGACTATCAATGACACAAATTTCTCAGCAAGGGGCCCAGCAATCTTTTCCTTAGCTTTCCACAGAGTTCTAGGGTCACCTGAGCAGGTCCTGGGGAATTATCCACTTTTATGCGTTTTGAGACATCCAGCACTTCCTCCTCTGTAATATGGACATTTTTCAAGATGTCACCATCTATTTCCCTACATTCTATATCTTCCTTGTCATTTTCAACAGTAAACACTGATGCAAAATACTCATTTAGTATCTCCTGTGACTCCACACACCGGCTGCCTTGCTAATCTTTGAGGGTCTTCTTCTAATGAAACTGTTCTATTCTATACCTGAAGGCAGATCCTTTGTTCAGCATCTGCTGGTGCTTCAGCCTGAGCAGTTCTTTCATATGATAGCTTACTATTTTTTAATCATTTTTGGGACGTGGATGTTGCTGGCTGACCAGCATTTATTGCCTGACCCTGTTGCCCTTGACGATGTTGGTGAGCTGCCTCATTTAACCACTGCAGTCCACGCGATGTAGGTTGATTCATATATTACCCTTAAGGATGGAATTCCAGGATTTTGACCCAGCAACAGTGAAGGATCATGAGTGGCTTTGAGGGGAACTTGCAGGCGGTGGTGCTTCCATTTACCTGCTATCTTTGTGGTTCTAGATGGCAGTGGTCATGGGTTTGAGAGGTGCTGTCTAAGGATCTTTGGTGAATTTCTAGAGTGCCTCTTGTAGGTAGTACATGCTACCCACTATGGAGTGTCAGCGATAGATGTTTATGTATATGGTACTAATCAAGCGTGCTGCTTTGTCCTTGTTGCTCGAGATTCTTAAGTGTTGTTGGCGCTGCACTAATCCAGGCAGCTAGTGAGTATTCCATCACACTCCTGACTTATGCCTTGTAGATGGTGGACAGGCTTTATGAACTCAGGAGGTAACTTACTTGCCATTAATATGGTGACTCCAGTTGAGTTTCTGATCAGTGGTGACCCCCAGGATGTTGATATTTTGTGCTGCCTGAGGGAGTTCCCATAATCATGCCTTACTATTCCACATAGCATTGGAAATATGCAAATGCACAATTAAATCACCAAAATGATCAATTTCAAATAAAAACAGAAATACATTGACCAGGATGTGATAGCACTGGAGAGGCTGCAGAGGAGACTGATGAGGATATGATAGTGTGGCAATGGCACTAAGATTCTACCTTTTAGATAAGGTAAATAGCAAAGATCTTTTTCCTAGCATGGGGGAATTCAAAACTAGGGGCATATTTTAAGATGAAAAGAGAAAGTTTTAAAGAGGACATGAGGGACATTTTTATACAGCGAGTGGCTCGTGTGTGGAATGAACTGCCAGAGGAAATGGTAAATGCAATTACATTTACAACATTTAAAAGACATTTGAACAGGTACGTGAATAGGAGCGGTTTTGAAGAATATGGGCCAAATGTAGGCAAATGAGACAAGTTTAGTTTGGGAACATGGTCAGCATGGACTATTGGACTGAAGGTCTGTTTCTGTGCCATTTGACTCTGACTCTAAACCCAGCAGGTCTGGCAGCACCTGTGGAAAGAGCCAACGTTTCCGGTCCTTCAGAACACTGATCGGTTTGCTTGACAAATGGAGTAGGGGTAGGAAGAGACAGATGGTTCTTGTCTGAAGATCTTCTGGATGTCTGGGCATTGCCTTACAGGTCCATGTAAAACTGCAACTTAAAAAGCAAACTTCAAGGCTCTTGCTACATTGTTGTTGTTCCTTAACTCAAAAACTTCTCATACCAGTCCATCTCGCAACTCTGAAAGGTAACATACACTTGTGAAGCAGAAATGTATGTCACCAAAATACCAGGACTTTCAGGTTGCAAAGAAAAAAAACTCTCCTGGCTCTTTTTAGTAAGTCCAACTTCCACTCTTCAGTTTATAGTCCAAAAGGAAAGCTATATAATCTTCACAATAGGAATGAGAAAATGACGTCCAGTTTAGCCTTTCATCTAGATCCATGCAGATTTCTTTCACAAAAAGCTGAGAAAAGTAATAATTATGGAAAGTAAGGAAGAGTACTTCCATGTAACATATATCCAGTTTTAGATAAAAGACAGGATGTGAATCACCCTAGCAGAAATCAAAAGTTTTAATAGAGCATTTAGAAAGACCTTTTGAAAAGTTGAACATCTTTATTTGATTAACATTCAGTATGTATTTCTATTTTCAGTTGAAATTTTATCAACTAATCTTAATTGCCAGAAAAAAATTCTACCAGCATCATGGTATGTGGAACGTTAATGGCAATGTATAAATTAGAGTGCCTATGCCAACCATAAACACTGGATTAAAGGAGATAAGCATTTCTCCATTGATTTTTCGAATGAGAAGCTTCAATTATACGGACAGATTTGAAGAAATTGGGATTGTTTTCCATGGAGAGAAGAAGGCTGAGAGCAGATTTGACAGAGATTTTGTAGTTATGGGGAGCAACTGTTCCTGTTTGGAAAAGGAACAAGAGGGCTCAAGGATTCTGGGTAATTCAAGATGGAGGATGGCAAAAATTTCTGGCTGTAACAGCTGCTCCTTTTTTTTTTTTTGAGGTATTTTAGATGTTGGAGGTGATTTCCTCGAATTCCAGGAGCAGCAATTACTATTTTATATGCTGGTGCATTGTTTTGGAATTTCAGAGGAAAAAAAAAGTCAAACAATAACACTTTTTTAAAAGGGAGAGAAACAGACAAAGGAAGCACATGGTGAGGTCAGTGCAGGAGAGAGAAAGAAACCCACACTGCTAACTGACACAGCAGTGAACCTGCACAGTTACTGCCTTTACTGATCAAATTGATGTATCGCTGGACATCGGAGTGTGTCTGGGAAAATTTAACAAACAGTGAAATTCACAACTGATCTTGGAGGAACCTGTTTGGGAGAGGTCACAGCACAGAAACAGATAAGTGAATATTTTAAGCGTGGCCTTACAGTAAGTCTGCAGTAATGAGTAGAGTGGGTTTTATTGAGATATGTCTCTTCATTAAACTTAAAATATAAGCCATAAGTATTAATTTAGCCTGGAGCAGTGTTTTGTAGAGGAATAAGCGAGTGTTACGTTCTGGGTTTGTGTATTTGAGAAAAAAAGCAAAAATGTCCTTTAGTAGAGTGATATGCTCCTCTTGTCGGATGTTTGAGTTTACGGGTTACCAAGGATTATATCCGCAATAAATGCCATTCGTTGCAAATCCTGTCGGATCGAATGGATTGATTGGAGAGACCGTTAGAGGCAGGTGAGGAATTTACAAGAGTAGGGGATGTGATGGATGCCAGTTATAGGAAGGGGGAAAAGTCGCAGATACAGTCACATAGATGGGTTAACTCCAGGAAAGGTAAGAGCGGTAGGCGGTTAGTGCAGGAGTCTTCTGTGGCTATCCCCATTTCAAACCAGTATGCTGTTTTGGAAAATGTAGGGGGTGATGGATTCTCTGGGGAACGTAGCACAAACAGCCAAGTTTCTGGTAGTGAGACTGGATCTAATGCAATGAGGGGTACGTTGGGTTCCAAGCGATCAATTGTGTTAGGGGACTCTCTAGTCTGAGGTACAGACAGACACTTCTGTGGCCAGCAGGGAAAAAATCAGGATGGTGTTGCTTCCCTGGTGCCAGGATCAAGGATGTCTCAGAGGGTGCAGAATATTCTCACGGGGGAGAGGAGCCAGCAGGAGGTCATTGTACACATTGGAACCAACAACATATGAAGGGAAAAGGTTGAGATTCTGAAGTGTGAGGTAGGCAGGAAGTTAAAAAGGAGGTCCTTGAGTAGTAATATCTGGATTACTCCCAGTGCTACAAGCTAGTGAGGACAGGAATGGGAGGATAGAGCAGGTGAATGCATGGCTGAGGAACTAGTGTACGGGAGAAGGATTCACATTTTTGGATCATTGGAAGCTGTTTTGGAGTAGAAGTGACCTGAACAAAAAGGACTGCACCTAAATTGGAAGGGGACTAATATACTGGCAGAGAGATTTGATAGAGCTGCTCAGGAGGATTTAAAGTAGTAAGGTGAGGGGGGAGGCATCCAGGGAGATAGTGAGGAAAGATTTCAATCTGAGACTGGTACAGTTAAGAACGAAGGCGAGTCAAACAGTCATGGCAGGCTGGGACAAAGCAGACAACAAGGTAGGACTGATAAATTAAACTGCATTTATTTCAATGCAAGAGGCCTAACAGGGAAGGCAGATGAACTCAGGGCATGGTTAGGAACATGGGACTGGGGTATCATAGCAATTACAGAAACATGGCTCGGGGATGGACAGGACTGGCAGCTTAATGTTCCAGGATACAAATGCTACAGGAAGCACAGAAAGGGAGGCAAGAGAGGAGGGGGAGCGGCCTTTTTGATAAGGGATAGCATTACAGCTGTGCTGAGGGAGAATATTCCTGGAAATACATCCAGGGAAGTTATTTAGGTGGAACTGAGAAATAAGAAAGGGATGATCATCTCATTAGGATTGTATTATAGACCCCCTGCTAGTCAGAGGGAAATTGAGAAACAAATTTGTAAGGAAATCTCAGTTATCTATAAGAATAATATATAAGAATAATAGGGTAGTTATGCTAGGGGATTTTGACATTCCAAACATGGACTGGGACTACACTTAGTGTTAAGTGTGTACAAGAAAATTATCTGATTCACTATGTGGATGTACCTTCCAGAGAATGTGCAAAACATGACCTACTCTTGAGAAATAAGGCAGAGCAGGTGACTGAGGTGTCAGTTAGGGAGCACTTTGGGTCAGTGACCATAATTCTGTTTGTTTTAAAATAATGATGGAAAAGGATCAACCAGACCTAAAAGTTGAAGTTCTAAATTGGAGAAAGGCCAATTTTGACGGGGTATTAGGCAAGAACTTTCAAATGTTGATTGGGGGCAGATGTTCACAGGTAGAGAGACTGCTGGAAAATGGGAAGCCTGAAGAAATGAGATAACAAGAATGCAGAGAAAGTATATACCTGTTAGGGTGAAAGGAAAGGCTGGCAGGTATAGGTAATGTTGGATGACTAAAGAAATTGAGGGTTTGATTAAGAAAAAGAAGGAAGAGTATGAAAGGTATAGACAGGATAGATCGAGTGAATCCTTAGAGTATAAAGGCTGTAGTAGTATACTTTAAAAGAGAAATCAGGAGGGCAAAAATGGGATGTGAGAGAGCTTTGGCAACTCAAGTTAAGGGATATCCAAAGGGTTTTTACAAATATATTAAAGACAAAAAGGGTAACTAGGGAGAGAATAGGGCCACTCAAAGATCAGCAAGGCAGCCTTTGTGTGGAGCTGCAGGAAATGGGGAAGATACTAAATGAGTATTTTGCATCAATGTTTACTGTGGGAAAGGGCATGGAAGATATAGGGAAAAAGATGGTGATATCTTGAAAAATGTCCATATTACAGATGGGGGATGTCTTGAAATGCATAAAAATGGATAAATCCCCAGGACCTGTTCAGGTGGGAAGCTAGGAAAGTGATTGCTGGGCCTCTTACTGAGATAGTCATAGGTGAGGTGCCGGAAGACTGGAGGTTGGCCAACGTGGTGCCACTATTTATGAATGGTGATAAGGACAAACTAGGAACGGTATCCAAAGAGCCTGACGTCAGTGGTGGGCACATTGTTGGAGGGAATCCTGAGGGGCATGATGTACATGTATTTGGAAAGGCAAGAACTGGTTTGGGATAGTCAACATGGCTTTATGCATGGGAAATCATGTTTCACAAACTTGGTTGAGTTTTTTTTTTGAAGTAACACAAAAAGGATTGATGGGGGCAGAGCGGTAGACATGATCTATATGGACTTCAGTAAGGCGTTCAACAAGGTTTCCCATGGGACACTGGTCGGCAAGGTTAGATCTCATGGGATACAGGAAGAACTAGCCATTTGGATACAGAACTGGCTCAAAGGTAGAAGACAGAAGGTAGTGGTGGAGGGTTGCTTTTCAGACTGGAGGGCTGTGACCAGTGGAGTGCCACAAGGATCGGTACTGGGTCCACTACTTTTCTTCATTTATATGAAATAATTTGGATGTGAGCATAAGTGGTATAGTTTGTAAGTTTGCAGATGACACCACATTGGAGGTGTAGTGGACAGTGAAGAAGGTTACCTCCGATTACAACAGGATCTTGATCAGATGGGCCAATGTGCTGAGAAGTGGCAAGTGGAGTTTAATTTAGATAAATGCAAGGTGCTACATTTTGGGAAAGCAAGTCTTAGCAGGACTTCTACACTTAATGGTAAGGTCCTAGGGAGTGTCGATGAACAAAGAGACCCTGCAGTGCAGGTTTGTAGCTCCTTGAAAGTGGAGTTGCAGATAGGATAGTGAAGAAGGCATTTGGTATGCCTTCCTTTATTGGTCAGAATATTGAGTACAAGAATTGGGAGGTCACGTCGTGGCTGTACAAGATGTTGGTTAGGCCACTGTTGGAATATTGTGTGCAATTCTGGTCTCCTTCCTATCGGAAAGATGTTGTGAAACTTGAAAGGGTTCAGAAAAGATTCACAAGGATGTTGCCAGGATTGGAGGATTTGAGCTATAGGGAGAGGTTGAATAGGCTGGGGCTGTTTTCCCTGGAGTGTCGCAGGCTGAGGGGTGACCTTAGAGGTTTATAAAATCATGAGGGGCATGGATTGGATAAATAGACAGTCTTTTCCCTGGGGTGGGGGAGTCCAGAACTAGAGGGCATAGGTTAAGGGTGAGAGGGGAAAGATATAAGAGACCTAGGGGGCAACGTTTTCACGCAGAGGGTGGTGCGTGTATGGAATGAGCTGCCTGAGGAAGTGGTGGAGGCTGGTACAATTGCAATATTTAAAAGGCATTTGGATGGGTATATGAATAGGAAGGGTTTGGAGGGATATGGGTCAGGTGCTGGCAGGTTAGGTTTGGTTGGGATATCTGGTCGGCATGGACAGGTTGGACCGAAGGGTCTGTTTCCGTGCTGTACATCTGTGACTTTATGATATGGATTTAAAGTGGTGTGCAAAACAATCAATGGCGGCGTGAGTTTTTTTTTTCAACAGAGCGAGTAGTTAGTTTATGGAATGCACTGTCTGGATATATGGCAGTTTCAAATCAGGCATTCAGGAGGGCCTTGGATGATGATTTCGCATCAAAATAGTGTCAAGGATATAGTGAAAAGGCAGGAAATTGGCACTAGATAACACTCATCTGCAGAGCTGGTGCAAAGCACAATGTGTTGAATAGCCTCCTTACCATACAGTTCTGTTTGTCTGAAAAGGCAGGTAATACCTGTTTGATAAAGCTGGAAGAGGCTGTTCCTGAGTCTTTGAGGGTTGACTGATATTTGTCTCAGCATGCTCCTGCTCCACTGAACTCATCTCTACCGACCTCGACACTGTCCTATTCCCCCCCCTAGTCCAGGAACTCCCCATATATGTTCGAGACACCACCCACGCCCTCCACCTCCTCCAAGACTTCCGTTTCCCCGGCCCCCAATGCCTCATCTTCACATGGATATCCAATCCCTCTACACCTCCATCCGCCATGACCAGAGCCTCCAAGCCCTCCGTCTTTCCCTCTCCAGACGTCCCCAACAGTACCCTTCCACTGACACTCATTCGTTTGGCTGAACTGGTCCTCCCCCTTAACAATTTCTCCTTCGAATCCTCCCACTTCCTCCAGACCAAAGGGGTAGCCATGGGCACACGTGTGGGCCCCAGCTATGCTTGTCTCTTTGTTGGCTACGTAGAGCAGTCGATCTTCGGTAATTACACCGGCACCACTCCCCACCTCTTCCTCCGCTACATTGATGACTGCATTGGCGCCACCTTGTGCTCCCACGAGGAGGTTGAGCAATTCATCAACTTCACCAACACATTCCACCCTGACCTTAAATTTACCTGGATCATCTCTGACACCTCCCTCCCCTTCCTGGACCTCTCCATCTCCATTAATGACGACTGACTTGACACTGACATTTTTTTACAAGCCCACCGACTCCCACAGCTACCTGGATTACACCTCTTCCCACCCTACCTCCTGCAAAAATGCCATCCCGTATTCCCAATTCTTCCGCCTCCGCCGTATCTGCTCCCAGGAGGACCAGTTCCACCACAGAACATACCAGATGGCCTCCTTCTTTAGAGACCGCAATTTCCCTTCCCACGTGGTTAAAGATGCCCTCCAACGCATCTCGTCCACATCCCGCACCTCTGCCCTCAGATCCCACCCCTCCAACCGAAACAAGAACAGAACGCCCCTGGTGCTCACCTTCCACCCTACCAACCTTCGCATTAACCAAATCATCCGCCGACATTTCCGCCACCTCCAAAAAGACCCCACCACCAGGGATATATTTCCCTCCCCCACCCCTTTCCGCCTTCCACAAAGACCGTTCCCTCCGTGACTACCTGATCAGGTCCACGCCCCCCAACAACCCACCCGCCCATCCTGGCACCTTTCCCTGCCACCACAGGAACTAAAACCTGCGCCCACACCTCCTTCACCTCTATCCAAGGCCCTAAAGGAGCCTTCCACATCCATCAAAGTTTTACCTGCGCATCCACTAATATCATTTATTGTATCCGTTGCTCCCGATGTGGTCTCCTCTACATTGGGGAGACTGGACGCCTCCTAGCAGAGCGCTTTAGGGAACATCTCTGGGACATCCGCACCAATCAACCACACCGCCCCGTGGCCCAACTTTCAACTGCCACTCTGCCGAGGACATGGAGGTCCTGGGCCTCCTTCACCGCCGCTCCCTCACCACCAGACACCTGGAGGAGGAACTCCTCATCTTCCGCCTCTGAACATTTCAACCCCAGGGCATCAATGTGGACTTCAACAGTTTCCTCATTTCCCCTTCTCCCACCTCACCCTAGTTCTAAACTTCCAGCTCAACATTGTCCCCATGACTTGTCCGGACTTGTTCTACCTGCCTATCTCCTTTTTCCACCTATCCACTCCACCACCCTCTCCTCCCTGACCTATCACTTTCATCCCCTCCCCCACTCACCTATTGTACTCTATGCTACTTTCTCCCCACCCCCACCCTCCTCTAGCTTATCTCTCCACGCTTCAGGCTCTCTGCCTTTATTCCTGATGAAGGGCTTTTGCCCAAAACGTCGGTTTCGCTGCTCCTTGGATGCTGCCTCAACTGCTGTGCTCTTCTAGCACCACTAATCCAGAATGATATTTCCGGATTTGCAGGCATTGATTTGGGCTTCACCTGTCATGTAGGACTGATTCTTGTCTTCTTCAGGTTGACTTACCAAGATGGTCTTCTGGATCTGATCAGTCTGATGAAACTTGTCATGAGGTACAAAGTGGTGGAGGTGCTGTGCAACTTGGCTGCCAGTCAAAGGCACTCTCGGGAGACACTATTGAAGGAAGTGTAAAAACAGTGGACTGAGCTCAAGGTTAAGCTGCAGAAGGGCTTATGCCCGAAACGTTGATTCTCCTGCTCCTCGGATGCTGCCTGGCCTGCTGTGTTTTTCCAGCACCACATTTTTCAACTCTGGTACTCCAGCATCTGCAGTCCTCACTTTCTCCTGAGCTCAAGGTTACCACTTTTATCACCCTCTTCACACCCTTTACGAAGATTCTGTGGCATATGTCCAATGCTAGCATAGCCAAGAGCAGAAGATGCAATGAGGTGACTTTTTTTTATTTTGAGGTGGCAGAACATAGTTTTGAAACTCCAACTGTCAAGAACTATCCTTGCACGCAGTGCTTCTGGCTTCGTACTGAGCTTGGTACCACCAAGTCTGTGTAGCATTCTTCTAACATAAAAAAGCAAAAGTGTGGATGCTTCAAGTCTGAACAATGTGGCTGTTAGAAACCGGTCTGCCTGGTTTCGATGGGAAGTTGATTGTCCAAGGCATGGCTGCATGAATGCTGTCTGTTCCAACTCTGCAGTTTGCAAATTGCAGAGTCTGGCTAGATTTTAACTTAGCTTCCACACTGAGTTTTTAATCCATGCTTATGGGGAAAACAAATCGATATTTCTGTAACAGTCCTGGAGGTCATTGATCACCTGACCATATTGGCATTTGAAGCAGTTCAATGAAGATTCACTAAAGCTGATTTCTGGAATGAAGGGATTGGCTTGCCAAGAATGGCTGAACAATAGAGGCCTGTATTCATTGGCATTTAGAAGAATAATGGTAATTTTAAAAAAACATTCTCTGTGCAGACTTATCAGGGTAGATGTCAAGAAGATGATCCCACTGGTGGGAGAATTTCAAATGAACGAACAGTTACAGAATAAGGGGAAGGAATTTCTCCCAGAGAATGGTGAATGTCTGGAATTCTCTATCCTACAGCGTGATGAGGGTCGGTCACTGGAAATATTTTAAAGAGGAAGTGGACTTTCTGAAATATCAGGGTACTGAGGACTATGCTGAGATGGCACAAAAGGCAAGTTGGCACGAAGCAAATCAGCAATGATTATACAGAATGGCAAGGCTTGAAGTGACAAATGTACTACTCCTACATTGTTACATTCATCCTCTTGAAACTGCTAATTCTGAATGATTAGATCAAGATTAGATTACTCAATGTGGAAACAGGCCCTTCGGCCCAACAAGTCCACACCGACCCTCCGAAGAACAACCTAGCCAGACCTATTCCCCTACATTTACTCCTTTACCTAACACTGCGAGCAATTTAGCATGGCCAATTCACCTAACTTGCGCATTTTTGGACTGTGGGAGGAAACCGGAGCACCCGGAGGAAACCCACGCAGATACAGAGAATGTGCAAACTCCACACAAACAGTTGCCTGAGGCGGGAATTGAACCCGGGTCTCTGGCGCTGTGAGGCAGCAGTGCTAACCACTGTGTCACCATGCCAACTGTGAATGATGACCTCAGGATCTCAGAAAACTGATTTTAATTGCATTCTTTTGTGTTCAAGAACAGGATGAAGCAATGCATATTTATATATCACAATATCAGGTTGTCAGATTATTCTGAGTCATTTTGCCAGTAGTAGGATTACTTTGGGAACTGCAGTCACTAATCACATGTAATTTTATTTGGCAAGGGTTAAGATTTCCAGCATCGTACAGCCATGAACAAATGCCTACAGGTTCAAGAGGCTGATAACTAACTCTTATGTTTGTGTCCAGTGGTAGCTGGGTTGTCCATATTTGGAAGGCATAAACATCAGATAAACGAAGATTGTTTAGTACTGTTGGTTTAGGCGGGAATCTTGACCAAGACTTGCAGAAGCTGTCTGCTGCTGTTCAGATAATGTCTTAGAACGTTTTGCATCTTTTTGGACAAGCAGAAGAGCACACAAATATCTCATTAGACAATTCTTTATTCTAACAATGCAGTATTGGGTACAAATATCACAAGTTGTGTGCTTAATTCCACAGTGGGCCTTGAACCCATGATAATCTAATAAAGTCAGAGTTCTACTAAATTTAGTAGGCTGATAGTCAACTGAAGAAGTCTGTACGTCTTGAGTTTTATTTGTTGGAAATCACTTAGTAACAGCTGTATCAGTTAAAGTGTCATTATCTTTCTAACATAAAATTAAATTAATTTCATAATTGCAACATGATAGTTTTGAAGGCTTCAGTATGAACTTGAAAGGCGATAAAATAACCAATTTGCTGACTTTGAATTTGCATTAGTAATTTCAGAAACTTTAGCAGTCTAAGAATTGCTTCTTTTAAACTTCCAAATGATCATTTTCTAATTTACATTAGATAATTATTATGAATAATGCCTTTTAAATGTTTCCACTTTTTGTCTAATTGACAGTGACTGTGATGGCAGTCTTGTTGAATTTTAAAACCCTATTACTGTATATGCAAGTACTATGAGATCAATGAAAGTTTGTAGTTTTAGTTTTTGTATTTAGAATTTGTTTGGGAATACATCCTCATAACTTAGGATAAATGATCAAAGATGGGCTGAATGACTTCCTTTTTCCTTAATTATTAATGAACAAGTTGCCTAAATTGTATTCAACTGACCTAATGGCTTTTCAAATTCCAGCTCCTCCTCCTGTTTGTCTCTGGAATAAAGCTTAATCCATAGTTTTGTCTTCACTCGTAATTGTCAAACTTTTTTGATTTTTATTCTTCCTGTGAAAAACATGTAAGATTAGTGTCGTGGTTTTTTTATTTTCTCTAAAAACACAGTGTAGGTTGAGAATTATTTTGGCATTTGGATGTTAAGTTACATACTGAAAAATGTAGGCTTTTTCAAACTCTCTGACACTGGAAAGTTATTCTGTTCATAAAATTGTTGAATTGTTACACATCAGGAGAGCATTTAGTCCATGTATGTACTGGTTCTTCAGTTAAGCATTTCACTCTAATGTAGGAAAGTATTGAGACTGTTAACTTGCTCATAAGCATTGAAAAGCAAAGTATTTTTAAAGTTGTTTTTAAGCATGTTATAAAAGACTTGGAGTACAAGGAATTCAGAGGGTTTAATTTAACTAAAATTCTGATGTCTAAACTTGAGGTTGAAAGATATTTCCCCTCATTTTAAAAAGATGGCTGTGCTGTTGAAGTGGCCAAATAGGTACAACTATAAATGCGTATGCCTGGTTATCAGAAGAGCAATTTGCAGAATATGAAGCTTTTAAAAGAGCAGTGCTTCAAGCTGATGAGCTTGTTCCTGTAGCTTATCAACTAAAATTTAGGCCATGTGAACAAAACTAAATCAGACATTTGTAAAACTTGCAAGAGAAAAAGAAATATTGTGAGATTAGTGGTTTTGATCACTGAAGTTATAGGGGAATTTTGAAAATGTAAGACTCTGGGGAAATGATCATGTGGGAATCAATAAGGAGACTGGAAGAATAGAACGGATAGAAAAAGCATTGGTTTCGTAGACCAAACAGAAGGGTGCCAAAATAATAAAGGAGAAAGGCTAGAACATAAAAGTGAATTAAAGAAAAATAACATGCTTCCATGGAAATGGAATGAATATACTAAAGCTGAAAATTAAATCAGTGACTTTTTCAGGTTATAGCAACACAGATTCCTCAGAAAAGGGTGCATTGGGAAAAGAGATGGGCAGTAAACGCAATGGCACATGTAAAACATGTATAGTCACAAACCTGTTTAGAAAACAGAGGCTTCAGGACAGACCAGCACATTCTTCCTCAATTATTAACAAAGAATCATATCACTGGATATCCTGAAGATTTTATTTCAAAGGGAGAAATATTTCCTCCTTCTAAACAAACAAGGAGGTAAACAACTAAAGGTGTTGATAGACACTGGAGTAAGTCATTCGTTGATGCTGGCTGATGATACAATGCCTCTTACAGTGGGATTAATGAAGGAATAAATATTAATTTAGAAGTATACACAGATTAAAAACTAGTCCTATTCCATAGAGTTGGATTGAAGAGTGACTTGGCAAATGGATAGATTGTAGTTGGAATAGTGCAACAATTGTAATAGAAGGAATTGATTTTATCTTGGGCAGTGACCTGGCTAGTTCAAAAATATTGTCCTCACTGGTGTTGAAACAACCAGTAGAGGTAAAAGAAATAGATGCCACAGGAAAAACATCCTGGATTGTTATGTGACCATTAGAATTAGAATCCGTACAGTGTGGAAACAGGCCCTTCGGCCCAGCAAGTCCACATCGACCCTCCAAAGAGGATCCCACCCAGACCCATTCACCTATTACTCCACATTTCCCCCTAACTAATGCAACGAACCTACACATCTCTGAACACTATATGGGCAATTTAGCATGGCCAACTTACCTAACCTAGACTGTGGGAGGAAACCGGAGCACCCAGAGGAAACCCACTGGGGCATGTGCAAAGTCCACCCAGACAGCCCGCCCAAGGCTGGAATCGAACCCAAATCCCTGGCGCTATGAAGCATCAGTATTAACCGCTCGGCCACTGTGCTGGCTATGTTGTGACAAGAGCTCAAGCTCATATTCTCTTCCTCTTCCTGTCTAATGAAGAAAGAAAAATGAATTGGAAATTCACTTCTCTGTAACTATTTTGAAAAAATTAAATAAAATAGATGAAAGCAAAGAAGCTGACATGTTTAGTCCATATTCTTTAACAGAATGATTAATAGCAAAGCTGTTGGAAAATTACTGTAAGAGAATCCACTACCTTTTATAGATAATTAACTTTAATATCCTAAGATGCATCCCATCAGATCCAGGAGAATTATCGATCTTTAGCCCCCATTGGTTTCCATAGCACCATTTGGCTTGTGATTAGTTATTTTAATTAGTACCTCTCCCCCTCCTGCTCCTTGATAATTTAATTTGTAATGCTGTTAGTGCCGCCTTCTGATACAAAACATTTATTCGATTCTTCTGCCATTTTCTGGCACCCCATTATTGTTTCCCCCGCTTTGTTCTGCAGTGGGCCTGTGTTCAATTTGGCTTCTCTCTTCCTTTTTATACATTTAAGGAAGCTCTTGTCCGACTTGTTATTGCAGGTAGAGAATCCTTTATCCAAAATCCAAAGTTTTTTCTCATTAACAAGGTTGTTTGGTGTGCAAACAGTTAAGAGCTGAAAATGTGTTGCTGGAAAAGCGCAGCAGGTCAGGCAGCATCCAAGGAGCGGGAGAATCGACGTTTCGGGCATAAGCCCTTCAGGAATGAGGAAAGTGTGTCCAGCAGGCTAAGATAAAAGGTAGGGAGGAGGGACTTGGGTGGGGGGGGGCGGCGTTGGAAATGCGATAGGTGGAGGGAGGTCAAGGTGAGGGTGATAGGCTGGAGTGGGGTGGGGGCGGAGAGGTCAGGAAGAAGATTGCAGGTTAGGAAGGCGGTGCTGAGTTCGAGGGATTTGACTGAGACAAGATGGGGGGAGGGGAAATGAGGAGGAAACTGGAGAAATCTGAGTTCATCCCTTGTGGTTGGAGGGTTCCCAGGCAGAAGATGAGGCGCTCTTCCTCCAACTGTCGTGTTGCCATGGTCTGGCGATGGAGGAGTCCAAGGACCTGCATGTCCTTGGTGGAGTGGGAGGGGGAGTTGAAGTGTTGGGCTACGGGGTGGTTGGGTTGGTTAGTCCGAGTGTCCCAGAGGTGTTCTCTGAAACGTTCCGCAAGTAGGCGGCCTGTCTCCCCAATATAGAGGAGGCCACGTTGGGTGCAGCGGATGCAATAGATGATGTGTGTGGAGGTGCAGGTGAATTTGTGGTGGATATGGAAGTGTCCCTTGAGGCCTTGGAGGGAAGTAAGGGGGGAGGTGTGGGCGCAAGTTTTGCATTTCTTGCGGTTGCAGGGGAAGGTGCCGGGAGTGGAGGTTGGGTTGGTGGGGGGTGTGGACCTGACGAGGGAGTCACGGAGGGAGTGGTCTTTTCGGAACGCTGATAGGGGAGGGAAATATATCCCTGGTGGTGGGGTCCGTTTGGAGGTGGCGGAAATGACAGCGGATGATACGTTGTACATGGAGGTTGGTGGGGTGGTAGGTGAGGACCAGTGGGTTCTGTCCTGGTGGTGGTTGGAGGGGCGGGGCTCAAGGGCGGAGGAGCGGGAAGTGGAAGAGATGTGGTGGAGGGCATCATTGACTACGTCTGGCGGGAAATGGCAGTCCTTGAAGAAGGAGGCCATCTGGGTTGTACGGTTTCGGAACTGGTCCTCCTGGGAGCAGATGCGGCGGAGACGAAGGAATTGGGAATATGGGATGGCGTTTTTACAGGGGGCAGGGTGGGAGGAGGTGTAGTCTAGGTAGCTGTGGGAGTCAGTCGGTTTATAGTAAATGTCCGTGTCGATTCGGTCACCTGAGATAGAAATGGAAAGTCTAGGAAGGGGAGGGAGGAGTCTGAGACGGTCCAGGTGAATTTGAGGTCGGGGTGGAAGGTGTTGGTAAGTGGATGAACTGTTCAACCACCTCGCGGGAGCACGAGGCAGCGCCAATACAGTCATCGATGTAGCGGAGGAAAAGGTGGGGGGTGGTGCCAGTGCAGCTGTGGAAGATGGACTGTTCCACATATCCTACGAAGAGGCAGGCATAGCTGGGGCCCATGCGGGTGCCCATGGCTACTCCTTTGGTTTGGAGGAAGTGGGAGGATTGGAAAGAGAAGTTGTTCAGGGTGAGGACCAGTTCAGTCAGTCGAAGGAGGGTGTCAGTGGAAGGGTACTGGTTGGTACGGCGGGAAAGGAAGAAGCGGAGGGCTTTGAGCCCTTCGTGATGGGGGATGGAGGTGTACAGGGACTGGATGTCCATGGTGAAGATAAGGTGTTGCGGACCGGGGAAGTGAAAATCATGGAGGAGGTGGAGGGCGTCAGTGATGTCCTGAACGTAGGTGGGGAGTTCTTGGACTAAGGGGGACAGGAACGTGTCGAGGTATGCAGAGATGAGTTTGGTGGGGCAGGAGCAGACTGAGACAATGGGTCGGCCGGGGCAGTCAGGTTTGTGGATTTTGGGCAGGAGGTAGAAACGGGCGGTGCGGGGTTGTGGGACTATGAGGTTGGAGGCGGTGGATGGGAGATCCCCTGAGGTGATGAGGTTCTGGATGGTCTGGGAGATGATGGTTTGGTGGTGGGAAAGGAAGAAGCTCCACACTCCACACTCACTTGACCCACGTCATGCTGAGGGTGTGGCCCAGCACTGGCAGGTGTTAATTCTGTCTCGGGGCCCATAGTACTCTCAGGTGCGTCTGCTGTTCAGTAAGATTTTTAAGAAGTTCACCATTAAACTGTCACTTATTCCAAAATCTGAAAAATCCTGAAAACTAGCTGGTCCCGAGGGTTTTGGATAAAGAATTGTGTACTTGAAGTTGGAAGTTTATTCTCAAAGTTTATCTTCTGTCTCTTTTATTTTTTGGTGAAGATTAGTGGGAAGCTCATAGATTAGGAAGCCTTTTAAAAATCAGCAGAAGACGACCAAAAAGCAGTGAGGAGGAGAAGATGAAATATGAGGGTAAGCTAGATAGTAATGTAAAAGAAGATTGCAACAGTCTTTTGTTTTAGATGTATAAAAAGAAAAGAGACATAAGACATTGAAAAACTGTCAAATAGTGATAGAGTAATAATGGGCAACAAAGAATGGCAGATGAACTGATTGGGTACTTTATACCAGTCTTTATGGCTTCTTCAAGGGGAGGTCATGCCAGACAAATCTGTTAAATTCTTTGAGGAGGTCATGAGCAAATTAGGAGAGCCAGTGACATGATTGTTTTGTTTTTTAAAGAGTTCCAGAAAGCCTTTTAACAATGTGCTGCACAAAAGATTCCTAAATAAGACCATGGTGTTAGGAGCATGGTATGCATAGAGGGTTGACTGACTGGCAGAATGTTGGGAAAAACGGGCTTTTTTCAGAATAATAACCAGTTCTGCAGGGGTCAGTGTTGGGTCTGTAATTATTAACGTTATACATTAATGATTTGGACAAAGGATCAAAGGGCATTGTTGCGAAGTTTGCAGATGACACCAAGATAGATGGACAGGTAATTTGAGGAAGTGGAGAGGCTGCAAAAGGATGTGGGCAGGATAGAATAGTGGGTAAAGATATGGCAAATTGAATACAATGTGGGCAAAGTGTGAGGTTATGCACTCTAGTCAAAGAATAGAGGTGTAGACTATTTTCTAAATGGGGAAAGAATTTGGAATCTTGAAACACCAAGGGGCTAGAGAGCCCTAGTTTGGAGTACTATCAAAATGAACCTGCAGGTTCAATTGGCAACAGGCAAATGCAATATTAGTGTTCATTTTGAGAACCTAAAATACAACACCAGGGATGTACTCCTGATGCTGTATAAGGCTCTGGTCAGACTTCTCAAATGAGAAGTGGTTGAGGACTCCGCATCTGTATTCAGTGGAATTTAGAAGGATGAGGAGGGATCTTCTTGAAACTTAGAGAATACTGAGGCGCCTTGATAGAATGGAAATGGAGAAGATGTTTCCGCTAGCAGGAGAGACTAGGATCTGAGGTGTCAGCCTCACACAGGAGGGAAAACCCTTTAGAACGCAGATGAGGAATTCTTGCACCAAGAGTGTAATAAATCTTTTGGAACACATTGCCACAGATGGCTGTGGAGGAAAAGTCATTAAGTGTCTTTTAGCCAGAGTTAGGTAGGTTTGTGATTAGTAAAGGGAATAAGGGTTGCAAGGAAAATTTTAGGAGAGTGGAGTTGAGAAACATCAGCCATGATTGAGTCTGCTCCACCATTTAATGTGCTGAATGGCCTAATTTTGATTCTGTATCGCATAATGTTAGAGTGTGGTCATTTTTGTTTTTTTAAATATATATTTTCCAATCTTTTGGGTAACTTTTGCTAAATTATACATTTTAAAAAACATATTAATTTAATGGTTGAATTATCACCTGCTTAGAAACCTTACTCCTCACTGGGATAAGTCTCTTGATTAAACTTTAACAATATAACCCAGGATACAAAGTTATTCTGGAGCAGTGTTGTTAGAGCAGTAAGACTGTGCTATTTTTTGGGTTTATAGATTAAGGTGCAAAGATGACATTTAGTAGACTGATGTGCTCTTCCTGTCTGATGTGGGAGGTTAAGGAGATTTTTAGTGTTACTGAGGATTATGTCTGCATGAAGCGCATTTGGTTGCGAATCCTATTGGATTGTGTATGTTGGTTGGAGTAGCCGTTCGAGGCAGTGAGGAATTTACAGGAGCCAGGTTGTGATGGATGGCAGTTTTAGGAAGGGAGAAAAACCACAGTTACCTTCAGGAAATGTAGGAGGGGTAGGCAGGTTGTGTAGGAGTCTCCTGTGACTATCCCCACCTCAAGTATGCTGTTTTGGAAAATGTTGGGAGTTATAGATTCTTGGGGGAATGTACCATCAATAGTCAGGTTTTGGTCCTGAGACTGGCTGTACTATGATAAGGGGCTAGGTCATGTTCCAACCAGTCAATTGTGACATGAGACTGTCTAGTCAGAGGCACAGATAGACATTTTTGTGGCCAATGATGAGCCATCAGAATGGTGTGTTGCCTCCCTGGTGCCATGATAAAGAATATTTCCTGAGAGGGTGCAGATATTCTCCAAATGGAAGAGGGGCCAGCAGGAGTTCATTGTGCACATTGGAATTAATGATATAGAAGAGAAAAGGACAAGAATCTGAGGAGAAAATATAGGAAATTAGGCAGAAAGCTAAAAAGTAGGTCAGTCACAGATGTACAGCATGGAAACAGACCCTTCAGTCCAACTTATCCATGCCGACCAGATATCTTAACCTAATCTAGTCCCGTTTTTCCAGCACTTTGTCCATATCCCTCTCAACCGTTCCTATTAATATACCGATCCAGATGCCTTTTTAAATGTTGTAATTGTACCAGCGCCCAACACTTCCTCTGGCAGCTCATTCCATATATGCACCACCCTCTGCGTGAAAATGTTGTTGTCCCTTCAGTCTATTTTAAATTATTCCCCTCTCACCTGAAACCGATGCCCTCTAGTTGTGGACTCCCCCACTCTAGGGAAAAGACCTTGTCTCTTTGACTTATCCATGCCCCTTATAATTTTATCAACCCCTCTTAAGGTCACCCTTCAGTCTCCAATGCTCCAGGGAAAACAGCCCCAGCCTGTTAACCTCTCCCTGTAGTTCAAATCCTCCAACCCTGGCAACGTCCTTGTAAATTTTTTCTGAATTCTTTCAAGTTTCACATCTTTCCAATAGGACAGACACCAGAATTGCACACAATATGCCAAAAATGGCCTAACCAACATAACCTCCCAACTCCTATTCTCAATGCTATGTTCAATAAAGGAAAGCATATCGTAAGCCTTCTTCACTATCCTCCCAACCTGCAACTCAACGTTCAAGGAACTGTGAACATAGAACATAGAAAAATACAGGGCAGTACAGGCTCTTTGGCCCTCGATGTTGCGCCGATCCAAGCCCACCTAACCTACATTAGCCCACTATCCTCCATATGCCTATCTAATACCCGTTTAAATGCCCATAAAGAGGGAGAGTCTACCACTGCTACTGGCAGGGCATTCCATGAACTCACGACTCGCTGAGTAAAAAATCTATCGTGAACATCTGTCCTATACCTACCACCCCTTAATTTAAAGCTATGCCCCCTTGTAATAGCTGACTCCATATGTGGAAAAAGGTTCTCATGGTCAACCCTATCTAAACCCCTAATCATCTTGAACCTGTACTGCAAGTTCTCTTTGTTCAGCAACACTCCCACAGGACCTTACCATTAAATATGTACATCCTGCTCTGATTTGCCTTTCCAAAATTCAACACTTCACATTTATCTAAATTAAACTCCATCTGCCATTCCTCAGCCCACTGGCCTATCTGATCGAGATTCCATTGTACTCTAAAGTAACCTTCTTTGCTGTCCACTATACCTCCAATTTTGATGTCATCTGCAAACATACAAACTATACCTCTTATGTTCACATCCAAATAATTTATACAAATGACAATAAGCAGAGGACCCAGCATCGATCATTGTGGTACACCTGTGGTCACAGGCCTCCAGTCTGAAAATCAACCCTCCTCCACCACTGTCTTCTACCTTCAAGCCAGTTCTGTATCCAGATAGCTAGTTCTCCCTGTATTCCATGAGATTTAACCATGCTAAACAGTCTCTCATGAGGAACCTTATCAAATGCCTTACTGAAGTCCATATAGATCATGTCCACCACTCTGCCCTCATCAGTCCTCTTCTTAACTTTATCAAGTTTGTGAGACATGATTTCCCAATGGCAAATCCATGTGGACTATCACTGATCAGTCCTTGCCTTTCCCAATACATGTAAATCCTGTCCCTCAGGATCCTATCCAACACTGATGTCAGGCTCAATAGTCTATAGTTCCCTGGCTTTCTTAAATAGTGGTACCACGTTAGCCAACCTCCAGTCTTACAAATATCTCAAAGCGGCCCAGCAATCAATTTCATAGTTTCCCACAGAGCTCTAGGTTGCACCTGATCAAGTCCTGGGGATTTATCCATTTTTATGCATTTTAAGACATTCAGCACCATCAACTCTGTAATATGGACATTTTTCAAGCTGTCACCATCTATTTCCCTCCATTCTATATCTTCCATGTCCTCTTCTACACTAAACACTGATGCAGAATCCTTGTTTAGTAACCCCTTCATCTCCTGTGATTCCACACATAGGTTGCCTTGCTGATCTTTTGAGAGGTCCTATTATCTTCCTAGTTACCCGTTTGTCCTTAATGTATTTATAAAATCTCTTGGCTTCTCCTTAACTCTGTTTGCTAAAGCTATCTCCTATCCCCTCTTTGCCCTCCTCATTTCCCTCTTAAGTATACTCCTACTGACTTTTTACTCTTCTAAAGATTCACTCGATCTCTGCTGTCTCTAAGGAGAAAGTGAGGTCTGCAGATGCTGGAGATCAGAGCTGAAAATGTGTTGCTGGAGAAGCGCAGCAGGTCAGGCAGCATCCAGGGAACAGGAGAATCGACGTTTCGGGCATAAGCCCTTCTTCAGGAATCCTGAATGAGGGCTTATGCCCGAAACGTCGATTCTCCTGTTCCCTGGATGCTGCCTGACCTGCTGCGCTTCTCCAGCAACACATTTTCAGCTCTGCTGTCTGTACCCGACATACGCTTCCTTCTTTTTCTTAACCAAATCCTCAATTTCTGTAGTCATCCAACATTCCCCACACCTACTAGCCTTCCCTTTCACCCTAACAGGGATATACTGTCTCTGCTTATCTCATTTTTGAAGGCTTCCCGTTTTCCAGCCGTTCCTTTAACTGTGAACATCTGCTCCCAATCAACTTTTGAAAGTTCTTGCCTAATATTATCAAAATTAGCCTTCCTCCAATTTCGAACTTCAGATTTTAGATCTGGTCTGTCATTTTCCATCACTATTTTAAAGCTCATAGAATTATGGTTGCTGGCCTCAAAGTGCTCCTCCACTGACACCTCAATTACCTGCCCTGCCTAATTTTCCAAGAGTAGGTGTGGTTTTGTACCTTCTCTAGTAGGTGCATCCACATACAGAATTTTCTTGTACCCACTTAACAAATTCATCTCCATCTAAACCTTTAACACTATGGCAATCCCTGTCTTTGTTTGGAAAGTAAAACACCCCTATTCCCCTATTATTCTTAAGGATAACTATTTCTCAATTTCCTCCCTGACTACTGGGAGGTCTATAAATACAATCCCAATAACGTGATCATCCCTTTCCTATATCTCAGTTCCATTCTAATAACTTCCCTGGATGTATTCCCAGGAATCTCCTCCTGAAGTAAAGCTGTAATGCTATCGCTTATCAAAAACGCCACTCCCCCTCTTCTCTTGCCCCCCTTTTCTATCTTTCCTGTAGCATTTGTATCCTGGAACGTTAAGCTGCCAACCCTATCCATTCCTGAGCCGTTACTCTGTAATTGTGATGATATCCCAGTCCCATGTTCCTAATCATGCCCCGAGTTCTCATCTGCCTTCCCTGTGAGGCCTCTTACAATGAAATAAATGCAGTTTAATTTATCAGTTCTACCTTATTCTGTCCTTTGTTTCTGCCTGCTCTGACTGTTTGATTTGCTCCTTTTCCTACCTGTACCAGTCTCAGATTGACCTCTTTCCTTCCTATTTCCCTGGGTCCCACCTTACCAGTTTAAATCCTCCTGAGCAGCCCTAGCAAATCTCCTCCCTGCCAGTAGATGAGTCCCCTTCCAATTCAGGTGCAATCTGTCCTCCTTGTACAGGTCACTTCAACCCCAGAAGAGATTCCAATGATCCCTAAAGTGTGAATCCTTCTCCCCTGCACCACCTCCTCAGCCATGTATTCATCTGCTCTATCCTCCTATATCTACCCTCACTAGCTCTTAGCACCGGGAATAATCCAGATATTACTATCTTCAAGGACATCCTTTTTAAATTTCTGCCTAACTTTCCTGCCTAACATTCTCCCTTCATAATTTCCCTTCCTATGTCGTTAGTTCCAATATGTACAACAACCTCCTGATGGTCCCTCTCCCCTTGAGAACATTCTGCACTTTATCTGAGATATCCTCTATTCTGGCACCAGGGAGGCAACACACCATTCTGATTTTTGCTGCCAGTCGCAGAAACATCTATCTGTGCCTCTGAGTAGGGAGTCCCCGAACACAATCAATCACTTGGGACCCAATGTACCCCTCATTGCATGAGAACCATTCTCAGTACCAGGAACTTGGCTGTTCATGCTACATTCCCTTGAGAGTCTATCAATCTCTACTTTTTTCCCAAAACAGCATACTTGTTTGAGATGGGGATAGCCACAGGAGACTCCTGCACTTCCTACCTACCCCTCCTACCTTTCTTGGAGTTAACCCATCTACCTGTGTTTCTGCAGCTTTTCTGCCTTCCTATAACTGCCATCCATCACACCACCTAGCTCCTGTAAATTCCTTATTGCCTCTAACTGCAGCTCTGACCAATCCACATGCTCTCTGATAGGATTTGCAACCAAAGTCACTTCCTGCAGACGTAATCATCAGTAACATGGAAACTCCCTAAACTCCCACGTTTGACAGGAAGAGCACATCACTCTACTAAAGGTTGCCTTTGCTCCTTCACAATGTATAGACCCAGAAAATAGCACCATCTTATTGCTATAAAAAAAACACTGCTGCAGGCTAACTTAATATT